>NC_081294.1:37634469-37937500 GCF_030435805.1 Mustela lutreola
TGTTGTCTGATGGTCCTGAATCCCTTGTTTTCTAGTACACAGTTTATCAAGAAGAAACTCAAATAACCCTGAAGCCATCGTTCCCTAACTATACTTTCCTGAAAGGCGTAATGTTATCACCATACTTCTAGTCATCAAACCTGGCAGACTCAGAGTTATCTTTGACTCCTTTTTCTCTCTTGCTTCTTCAAGTTAATTATCTACTAAGTGATATTACCTTATCTGCAGCTATGTCCTTCTTCCTTCTTCCCTTTCTTTTCCATAGCACTTGATTATTTTTTAGTGTATATCTATAAACTTCTTTGCTCCATTATCTCCTCCACTTAATCCATTCTGCATTGTGACATTGAATTTGAATTCTTAAACTGTGGTTCTAATAGGTTTCTCTCCTTCTTGAGAACTTCTCTTAGACACATTAAAAACCACTGCAAAGCATTTAATTCACTATCAAATTTTGGAACTTCCAGATTAGCCATCCCAAACTTTTAGACCTTCACCTAAGAGAAACCTTTGTATGCAACAGTTTTTAGTTTTTCTTTTTTTCTTGTTTAAGGTATATGATTACTCTGAGAAGACTTCTCCAAACTTTTGCATCCATATAGTACCTCCCATCTTTGAATATTTTGTTAGATACTCTTTATTCAACAGCTATAATAGACTTTATTCATATACATATATGTTTATATGACCATACCATTTATACATATTATACATATATACATACTCACACACACATATATATAACCAACATCTTTATTAAAGGTCTAATATTAATTGACATTGTGACAAAGAATAAATACGAATAAGACAGTATACCTTCCCTTTAGGAAATCATTTTTTGGGCTGCAACAGGAAAATAATCTAGTTATTAAAATTTAATGTCTTGTATTTTTTCATGTACCTATAACCACATTTGTATCTATATAAATGGGTATCAAGATATATTTTAAGTCCATTGAAAGCAGGACCTACACTTAATAATATTTGTTGGGGATTGATGATGGTGATGATGATAATGGTATGTTTGGGACTAAGTGAAAAGAAAATGAATATTTACCATCTATGAAGTTCTGTGCTAGGTGTCTTAACTGAATTACAGCACAACAGCACAGTGTCAATGTGTATGCTTTTGCTTTTGAGGGGCTAAAAAAAAATTCTATGTAGGCCTTCCTTTTTGTTTACTTTTAACTGGGCAGCCCAAGGGTTGCATGGGAGAGAGAGAGAGAGAGAGAGAGAGAGAGAAGGAAAGAAAGAATAATAACTAAAAACTTCACTGTGCAGATTACAGACCAGGGGATGCTCTTGCCACACTTGTAAGAAGATGGTGTTTAGGGTAACAGGCTACTCCTGCATCTTCTTCTATCTCTATCAAAGAAATACCTAGCCATCCTTTTTCAAAGTTTACATTGTGAGCCAGAGGATCTGAGGTGACGAGGAAGCCCAGCTGGTTTAAAAGGAAGCTCAGGCTGTCACTGAGATGGTGCTCGTTAACTCCATTAGGTCAGACCCGTACTTAGCGGGTCAAGGTTCTGAATCATGTTCCTGGTGCAGAACTGCCCTACATTTGCTTTTTTCTCATTTCACTGGCCTCTTAGTTATTCCTAGGGTGGTTGTTTCAGATCCAGAAATCCCAGAAGACCCAGACTACTACAGAGAATAAACAATTCTAGCTACACATTAGTTACTGGAAAAAAGAACTCTGCCAACCAGCGGATTCTCAGAAAGAAAAGATACTCTCTCACTTACAAAGGGCTGAGAGTGTCTTTCTAATCACCATATTCTCTTTTTCCTTCCACACACATCTCTTAAACAGCAGACTCACTTCTTTGCCACCTCTCCTCCCTTCTGTGCTTCAGTGTACTTGAACGACATTTCTCCGGTATGGATGATTGGGACAGAGAATATAACTTAATGCTGGTTTTGTGCTTATTACCTCAGGAAGGAAAGTCAGTGTATGGTGGTCCCTCAGGAGACTGCAAGTCACCATGTCAAAATTCATCAGAGCCCTAGTTTTCTTCATGTCATGGAAAAGTGCCGGCTCAGCTCTAGCTCAGTTCTCTTGGGTTCAGAATCAATTGGCAGGGGATGCATTTAAAAACTCAGGAATGGACTTGTCTTATGCCGTTGCCGTTTTAACCTTTTTATGTGTTTTATTCACATGTCAAATGATTATATATATGTAATATATTTATATATACATATATTCATATATACACACATACACATGTATATAATCTTGCAAATATTATTTATTTCTCCTTGGTCAATAGAGACTTTGCACACATAAGCACACATACACACATATACACGTGCACTTTCATGCGCACACACACAGGCGATTCACTAAATGAAAAAATCCCCTTCTGTGATATAAGCCTAATTATATGCAGCTCTCTGTATGCTTTTTAGTCGGTTTGGCAGGCATTGAACAAACACACGTCTATGATGGTTCATAGGGATCTTCCTAAGGTAAGGTATTATGATGCTTGCAATGACTTTTCAAATTGCTTACCAGGCTAGATAAGCAGATG
The DNA here is from genome assembly GCF_030435805.1 of Mustela lutreola. NCBI lineage: Eukaryota > Metazoa > Chordata > Mammalia > Carnivora > Mustelidae > Mustela > Mustela lutreola. Next base: position 37,637,001 of record NC_081294.1, read on the forward strand.
GACAATGAGAGATAGATAGACAGATGGATAGATAGGGGAGAATTAATACAATGTGAGAAAGAGTGAACATGAGAGAGAAAGTAAACATAGTAGAATATTAATAAAAGGTGAATCCAGGTGAAGGCTGTGCAATATTCATTGCAGTCTTTTCTTTTTTCCTATAAGTTTGAGATTTTCCAAATAAAAAATAGAAAAGAACATAGTACTCTGTATAAAAACAAAATAACTTCGAAGAACACTGGAAGATCTTCTTGAAATTTTGAAGAACAGAAGAGACACCGTTTGTCTAGAGTTGATTTATTTAATTTTTTTTTATTGGTAACATATAATGTATTGTTTGTTTCAGGGGTACAGGTCTGTGACTCATCAGTCTTACATGATATACAGTGCTCACGACAACACATACCCTTCCCAAGAATTGAGTTTTTCTGCTCTGGATTGGAATCAATGGCTTCTGGAGATTCTCCTTGGTTCTCAGCTACTTGAATCTAACTGGAAATCTACAGAATTCAAACCAAATATGGGCTAAAGGTCAGAACAACACTATGGGCTGGGACAAGGCTAAATTATTGCAAAGAATAATTTAAATTAGAAAGAGATGGATTTGGCTTCTGTTTGACACAGAAATAGAAAATAACTTTTTTTTTTCTTAACAACAACAAAACTTTTTAAAAAGCTGGCCAACAACAAAATATAAGAGAAAGAAAATAAAAATTGGCTTCCACTCATACTGGCATATTAAACTAACCCCTTTCCAAATTTGTAACTAGGAAAGAGGGATACATGGGGGGTGGGTGAAATGAAGGCTGTGTAAAAAATTTAGTCAAATTGTTCAGGGTCCTTGGCAAGAATAAAATGAAAGGGGGGGGGCACTGTGCTCTTAAATCAAATTGACAATCAATCAATGCTGTCAAATCCAACTTAATAACAGTCACTATTCCCCTAGGAAAATGTCAAGAAAATGGAAGTTCTTGTCACTTTTGTGTTTGAAATTTGGGGCTTTCCTTTAATGTCTAGATTCTGAGCTGCTCTCAGAATAAGTAAAGGAAGCTGGAATAATAGCACAATTCTATGTTCTGGGAATCACTTTGCTCCCCTACAGGAATCAGAAATCATCCTAGCATATGAACCAGCGAACTTGCACTGAGTTGACTGTGCCAATAAAATCCAGTAGCACAATGGTTTCAAAGCGAAATTACTGTAGAAGAGTTTCTCTAAAAATTACTGCACAGCTATATCAAGAGTAGAGATTTGATTTAATGAAAATATGAAGAACTGAATTTATTTCCAAAATGATTCAATAAACATATATCGAAAGTCTAGTATGTTTCAGAAGCTGCTCTAGATGCCAAGGATATCATAAAATGGAGGGCATGTCTAGTGCTTGGGAAATGTGGTGAGTTGGTTATCTGTAGTTTCAGTGTTTAACAGGAAAGGGTGGTTATACCTGAACATCCATTGTTTTTTTTTTTTGTAATCAGAGACCATGGTTGGTAATATCTTTGATAAACTGTGGAGAACATGAATTGAATCTGAACCTTCTAGAAGTTCCCTGGAATGGATTAGAATCTCCAGATAAGACCCAATAACTGGCAGAAAGATCAAGGCCTCCTTTAATTTAGAAATTCACATAGGTTCAGTTAGCAATAACTTCCCTTCAGATAAACTTCGTTGACTATTATATTGCTACTGTGCAAAGCTTCCCATAGGCTCAGAGAAGCCCATGATCTGCATATTGCCATCATTGTGACTTGTTCTCTCACCCAGATGATCCATATCCACTGCCCTAGCCCCTCAACAATTTGTTCCTCCCAAATGACTTTTTCCCTCCAGCTCAAAAATTCAGCCAGTACTTTTTATGATCAATCTTGGAGTTTGCCATGACCAATGAAGATACTACTTGAGGAATACTGATTTTGAAAATTCTACTGTGTAGACATCACTTCCTTCTCTTTCTCCAGCTCGCTTAGAGCACCGTGGTGAATAGACTGGTCTCTGGATTCAGATTGATGACTGACATTTTTCAAAGCCTGGAACATCACTTTCCAAATATGTGATCTTTGAAAGTTTCTCAACCATTCTGTGCTTTGGTCTTTTTATATGTAAAATGGGAATAATGATAGTCCTTTCTCTCAGAATTGTTATGTACCCAGCTGACATACAGGAAGTGCTCAGTAAATGTCATCTATTATACAATAATACTACTCATTGTAATAATTCTTCTTCTTCATTAAGAACTTCATCCATTGAACCTATTTATACTTCTTGAATATACTTGAATATACTTCTTACAATTCTTATATACTTCTTGCCCATTCCTAAACTTAGATTCTGTAGTTCATCTCCATTACAAATAGCCTTATTTCATTATCTCTGCTACTTTTTTTTTTTTTTTTTAAATCTGGTCCTAGAAGACCAGAGCATATACCACACCCTGTTAAATTAAACTATCCACCAATTATGTGGTGTTATGAGCTGAATAGTGTTCCTTCAATAGTCAAAATATTGAAGCCTCAACCTTCAATGTGATTAGGAGACAAGGCCTTTAAGAAGGAAATTAAATTAAATGAGGTCATAAGAGTTGTCTCCTAATTCAGTATGACTGATGTCCTTATAAGAAGAAAGAGGGGGAAAAAAAAAAGAATAGAGAGAAACACACACAAATCAGTAGTAGTGTATTACCTTTAGGTATTTCTGTTGGTGTACTAAAGAAGTTGGTGTACTAAAGAAGTAGTACTAAAAAATAGTTGCTTCATAATTTCTCATGATGTTTTAATAGTAATTAATTGTTTCAGGAATCTACAAAATTCTTTAAATGCAGCTCTTAAGAATGTATGAAATTGCATATATCTGCAAACTTTAAAATTGTGACATGTAATTCATTTTGTAAAATGAATAAAAAAGAATCTGTTGAATTTGTGTGTACATTTTCACATAGAAGAAAAAGTGAAAGGCTGATAGGCACTTGCAGAGTTACATGCATTGATTAAGACAGTATATAGTCTTATATCCTTATTTATTTGATGTCTTACAAGTAAATTGTACATATTTTCATGACTACTTTATACAATAATATCACATAACTATGACTTATACCACTAAGACAAATTTAACTGACAGATGAAACAGCAGCAAAAAGCTCTTGAGGTTTCCAGATAAATAATTTACAAAATGACTATATATTTACTCCATGGACTTTAATGATATTTCTCCCATTTAAAATATACATAATAAATATGTGAAGTTAGGTTTTTCCAAATGTGTACATGAATTTGGGAACAATGTTTTAAAAATATAATCAGGAAATCACCCAATATATACTTATCCAATCTCAAGTAGTTGTTTCTGTACATTTCTCCCTTTCAAATTTCTTACAGGAGTAATGTAGAATGTAAAGCTCTCCAAAAACCATTTTCATATTATAAGATTGAGTAAACTCAATACAAAGATTGGCATTATGCAAGTGAAATGTTAATATTATACTAGAACATAAGAAAGACCAGAGATCTCAATTTTTTGCAAAATCTCCCTCTTATATAGCCAAATGCCTGTCCTCAGAGCTAGTTCAAGCATGTTCAAAACTGAACCACATTCTCTTAATTTCTTAGATATTGCAATGGATTGAAATATATCTAGGTAACAGAACAATAAAGGGGAAGGTCTAGGCAAAATTTTGAATTTAGCATCTAAACATCAGCTAAAATGTTTAGGTAATTGTTATCTTATATTCCCCAAGTATTTTCTCAGATTTTTGTCATTCTGACAATAAAGAAGTTCTCATTTATTTCTGAACAAATTCCTTGTAATTTTTATGATTATTTTTGGAAAGGCAACATTTTAAAATAGAAAGGAAGTAAGTATGTATGATTAAGCTTATTTTTCTACATGGAGGAGAAATAAATATATAAGAATATCAAGAAAAGAGCTTTCCTGGGAGGCATCAATATCTCGTCCACCTGTCACTTGCCAAGTTATGTGGCCTCTTACATCACTGATTCAGCCTCACGAAGGGAGGCCTTTGTGGGGGGGGGGTGTGTGTGTTTGTGTGTGTGTGTGTTTTATTTGTTTGTTTGTTTTTGGTCATGGAGCAACTATCTGCTAGGCATACCAGGAGTCTCAAGACTATGTCCTTCTAGAGGAGATGTCTATTTTAAACATCATATCAGAATCTCTACTAAGTGAATGATGGATAGCAAAGGCCCTGACTTGTCATGTATCTTTGTGTGCATTTAGGAAGGGAAGGGTGAGTAAAATGAAAGCAAGAGTAAAAGCATACATAAATAGCTCAACATAATTTAGGATTGTGAATTGATTAGCTATTACACGAGTGTTGAGCAAAGAAAATGCAAAGTTATCTGTGAATCAAAACAAAAAGAATGACAAGTAGACATCACATCTCTTTTCCAAAAATTCATCAAATAGTGGAGATCATTATTTGGGCATTTCACAGTTTTAATTCTGAGAAGGAGAAAGGAAGAAAGAGGGAGGGAGGAAAGGAAGGGGGAAGGAAGAAAGAAAGGAAAGAGAAGAAGGGAGCAAGGGACTCAGTTTGACAACATCCCCAGTCTAGTAGCAATAGAATTTCAAACTTAAGATAGACTTTTGGGGTCACTGAAAACAGCATTTTTATTTCCAGGTGAGAAAAAACAAACTAACAAATAAGAAGATTGTGAGCTTCTAGGCTAGTTAAATGGTGGGGGGAACCCTCAGATAAGATATTTTCATAGCCAAAAGTCCCACTGTATTGTTCTTTCCGACATACCCTTACAATAATTGCTACATCAATCAACTCTACATGTAGCAACTCTCAGAAGGTTGGTAATTTCTTTATCATCATTTTATAGATGAGGACACTAAAGCAAAAACAAGCTAAGTTACCTAAAATTACACAACTTGATCAAAGAGGATTAGTCCAAAAGAACTTGACTGAAGAGGAATTCAAGGCCAGACAGTGTCATGCTGGAGCCTGTGAACTTAAACTTCACACCTTACTGATTTCCTTAAAAGTTGTCTGAAGAATTAGGATGTTAACACATAAAATGATAAAATCATTCAAAATAATGGCATATAAGACTCATGTTTTTGATATCTGTATAGAGGTTCAAAGAAGGAACTCTATGTGAGTGAAGGTAAACCGAAAAGACATTCTACAAGTGACTTCTATAGGACTTTGAAAAATGGAAAGGGTTTGAGTTAGGTAAATGGTATATATTGGTCAGGGAGGAGAGCGTTCTCAGTAAGGAAATGACCTATAAAAGAGTTGGAAGTTATCCAGCTGTATTTAGAAAAGACGGAGGTCATAGTATAGAAATTTTTAATTCCAACTAGAGGTGTTTTTTTTTTTTTCTTCATTCCTTCCTTCTTCCCTTCTTCCCTCCCTCTGTCCCTCCCTCCTTCCCTCCCCCCTTCCTTTCTTCCTTTCTTTGACAATTCATGCAGTGAGAAGCAAATGGTGAATAAACAGAAGACCTAACGAGCCATGGGCTTGGTCTGGCAGTGCTATTTCATTTTGATTGAAATATAAATATATAGAGAAGATAGAGAAAATTTTTATAGATGTTCAGCAGGAATAACTTATAGAAGATATTTGTTAATGTCTTTCCTGGGGTTATACTTCTTTTTATGACAGTTTCACCATATTTTTGGACATTAAATGCAATGAACTCAGAAATGATAAAAAATGACCTCATTCAAAACTCTCCTTGTGAATTAGAAAGAGCCATGGGCCAAATCAGACAGCATGTACATGGGTAAGGAAAAATTAATAAAATCCAAATGGACTTTTAAAATGAGCAGAATTAGACAGTGGAACTTTTATTTTGATTGAGTGTAGTGAAAATCATAACAACTGGTTATTATAGTGTATTGGTAATGTTCTCCACTCTGTGTGCCTCAACTGGTTTTTAAATTCAGTTTTCATTTGATTGTATATAAAAAATATAATGTATTCTTGATAAATAACACTGAATTCACTATTTTTTACATAAGATAGGACTTGTCTTAATGAAAAGTAATATTTTGAAGTCTCACAAGTATCACAAATTATACTACACAGTAGTATAGCCCAGTGTACATGGCTATAAAAATTAAAATATGGGACACCTGAGTGGATCATCTGACTCTTTATTTCACCTCAGGTCATTATCTCAGGGCCATGAGATCAGGCCCCACACGAGGCTCTGTGCTCAGCTTGGAGTCTGCTTGAGATTCTCTCTCCTTCTCCCTCTGCCCACTTACCTGCCCATTTCATTCGCTCTCTCTTTCTCTCAAACAAATACATAAAGTGTTCAAAAACTTTTAAGTATATGTTTTAATGTTTATGAAAATGTCTGTTTGATTCAGAAAACTTGTTTTGGCATAATATACTCTGGTTGCATTAAGAATAATGAGCAGATGGGTGCCTGGGTGGCTCAGTCGGTTAAGTGTCCGACTCTTGATTTCAGCTCAGGTCATGATCTCAGGGTCGAGATCGAGCCCCATGTTGGGCTCCACACTCAATGCGGAGTCCGCTTGAGATTCTCTTATTCTCTCTCTCCCTCTCTTTACCCCTCCCCCCCACTCATGTTCTAAATAAATAAAAACTTTTTAAAAATTTATAAAAAAAGAATAATGAACACAGACATTGCAGCAGCAATTCCAACTTATTTTAAAAGTATAATTATTAAACTATCATTTAAAAGCCATATATTAACAATTTAACATCTCCTGCAAATGTTATGTTTGCTTACGAAGAATAAGTGCTAGCTAGTGGTTTTATTAAAACTTAGATATAGAAATAATAATTTTAGAATATAAAACTGTTTCATCTAAAATGAAAATGATTCAAAAGATTTAGGTACAAATCCTTCTGGATATTACTACCAAGCTAATGAGAGAATTTTCTATTTAATTAGAGAATTAACACTTTAGCATGCATCAGAATTATCTGGAGGGCTTGTCAAAACACAGATTTCAGAGCTCCACCTTCAGTTTCTGATTCAGTAGATCTGGAATGGGGTTCAAAAATTTGCATTTCTAATAGGTTCTCAGTTGATGGCAGTCTACATATTTCATACTTTGGGAAGAAGTCTTCTAGAGCATGTGAAATCTTAATATGTACTCTGAATGAAGAAAAAAGTGTTGATAACGACATTCCTTTCAGTTTTCCTTTCATTAAACAGATGTGCCATCTTATGAATCAGTTGTATGGTAAAAGGTACTTTCTAGAACAATGGGGAAAAGTCCTAGGCTAGAAGAAGAAACCAACCCGGACCAAGTCCAGTTGGTTACATGGTTCAGGTACAGCTTTGGGTAAACTAATGTTTTTGATTCTTCATTCCTCCCTTGTAAAATAAAGATAATTCTTAAACTTAACACTGTGTAAGTGATAAATATTTGCTTTGTAAATTCTATACCATATACAAATGGCAGTTACCCAATTAATTACTTGGAGCTCAGAATTTCATATAGAAGAAAAGATATTAATGTTGGCTAAGTATTCAGTGTTGCTCACCAAAATCTGTTCAACATATTTTTTAAAAAGGTTGTTTAACATGTTTAAATGTGAAAACTGCTTCAATTCATCTATAGTACTCCCCCATATGTAACAATTCCCTATATATTTCTTCCTAGTGAGTTTTCAAGTCTGTTAAGCTTCCAACAGAACCCATGACGATTTCTTAGAGTAATTCCTCAAAAAAGTCCATTGAATTGAACACATATACATCTTTTAAAAAGAACAACTGAATAAGTTGAACACTTATTTTTAATTTACTTTTGATATTGCTATTTGAAGGAGAGAAAGCTGTTATCAGGTTAGGAGGATGCTTCTGTAAGGTCTTCTGGGTGCTTTGAAAAGCTTCATGGTTGAGGACAATATTAATTTATTTTATCTAATTTCACACAAAATTTCCCTTTTTCCCCTAACTGATGAGTTAACTAGTACTGTTCCTGCAACTTTCACACATGATTAGATACTCACTGACTGGATCTAAAACTTAGCAATTCTTAACACTACTTTCACTCTCAATACTCAGAAATTTCTTCAAAATCTAGAACGGAATTGCTTTTTAAAAATATTTCTTGGATTATTTTTTGTTTTGTTTTGTTTTGTTTTTGTTTTTGTTTCAGTGCTGAAACCCAGAATGAATTCTTCTTTTTCTTTTTTTTTTTTTTTTTTTCATTTCTACTTCTTGATTTAAGGTCTATACTTTTTACTCTGATTTTCTTAGAAACAAGTACTGTTCCTTCTCTAACTGGACAATGAAAGTTCACAGGTGCTAGAAAGATTACATAGCACTTTGAGTTATGAATCTTCCATCTGTCAGTTTTAGTAGAAAGCAGACTCTTCAATCTTTGGGCCTGCACCTTGCTTAGGCTTATATTTCAGAACAATGTCAAAAGCATTGTGCTGAGGGCAAAATGAAGAAGGCCTGGTCCTCTAAATTCTTACCAGACAGGAAATAAGACTGTTCAGACTTATCTTACCTTCATAACTTTCTAAGCCACTCTTGGTCTTCAGTGGGGCACTAGGCTTCAGGGAAAAGTTGGTCCATGTGGGGGATGAAGGGCTCAAGTCAGTGCATACCATAACATGGGAGCTACATTTGTAGGGCTAACCTGCACGTAGCTGCCCTACTAATTAAAGATAAAAGTAGAGCCTGTATAAAAACTTACATTTTAACTACTAGCTGATAAACATGGTAGTTGTACAATCTCTCTGTGAATCTGCTACTGTGAAGATTTCCCTTCTTTGCTCCCTGACTTCTAACCAGCAGAGTTTTAAAACTAATAAAATAGTAATATTATGTTCAGGATAAAAAGATTAACATAACAATAAATGCAAGAAACATAAATTTATTTTAATCCATGATAGTGAACATCATATTTGTTGCTATAATCTTTTGAATTAATTTTTCTGACATTTTATTATGAACATTTTTAAACATACCACAGTTGAAAGAATTTTACAGTGAATACCCATATAAACACCTAGATTCACACTAGCACTTTACTGTATTTTCTGGGTCATATGTGTATATGGCTAACTAGCTCTTTATCTGTTAATTGTCCTATTTTATTTGGATGCATTTCAAAGGTATTTCAACTTTTAAAAAACATATGACACTTTATCCAGTTATCAGTGGTTGCTTATTTATTACACAAAATTTAGTAATTTCTCAAAATTCTACCAGCCAGCAATCATTATTACTAGCAGGCTAATATTTCCTTATACATGCACATAAAATACATTTAACATATTTAGAACTTACTATGTAAAATATTTCATAATCTGCTTTTCTTTACTTGCAATTATGTCATAAACATTCATCCCATTAATTATTTTTCTATAAATGACTTTTATTAATTCTGCATTTTGTGTGTATACTCTGGTGAATTCAATCTTTAACTGATGAGTAGGTAGATCACCTCCCTGTTTTTATAGTTACATCACACTGTTATAAATGATATTGTTAAGTAATATTTTTATATGGCTTTTATGGTTTCCTTGCGATATACTCCTGTTACAAAATTCCTTTTGACATAGCCTTTCCAATATTTCATTCCAGGCATTTGCATCAATGGGAGTTAGATGGTTTTCGGTCCTACATTTGCCCAACATTAGATATTGATTATTTTGAATTGCCATACTGATACATAAATATAATAACCTCATTTGGTTGTTTTTTTAAAATATTTTATTTATTTATTTGACAGAGATCACAAGTTGGCAGAGAGGCAGGCAGAGAGAGAGAGGAGGAGGAAGCAAGCTCCCTGCTGAGCAGAGAGCCCGATGTGGGGCTCGATCCCAGGACCTGAGCTGAAGGCAGAGTCTTTAACCCACTGAGCCACCCAGGAACCCCTCATTTGGTTGGTTTTTACTCTTTGTTTCTTTACTTAAAGTAATATTAATTAGTCTGCATGTTTATTTTCTCCAAATATTTTCCTTCTCAAAATATAACATTTTTCTACATGTGCCCTCACACTCATCTGTCAGTGTATATGTGGATGTGGGTTTTAGTGATTGTAACGGCTCCATGTGTGGGAAAGGTTGCTTTGGCTTGTGTAATGCAAACTAATTTCTCTTTTTTTTTATATATCTTATTTTTGCGTTTAATATTTTGCTCTATTTAACCTATTACTTTTAACATTCATAGTTATATTCTTTAATATATGTTTCATTCTGTGAGAAAATATCACAGGTCTATACACTTTTAAAATACTCACTTTTAATTTTTTTACATTTAACTGCATCAACCAACTGCTACTTTTATGGTGTAAGCTAGTTCTACTAACTAAGCCTGGTGTATTTCTCTTCCTGAGAAGAGAATTTTCCCTCTGAATTGATATTTGCCACTCAACATTGCATGGCTTTTTGCATATGTCTAAGTTCTATTTCTTTCTATTCAATAAAACCTACTTTCCACATTTTTCATCTTCTGATTAGCCCTCTTCATCATTTTATACTTGAAACACATGCTTTTCAAGTTTGTCCACCATTTGGGTTTAATAACCAGGTTTTTGACCAAAATTTCTTTAAACTACTCACATTATTTATGTTGGTCAATATATGGCATGTTGGTTTGCACTATGGGAAATTCATGTGTGTATTTCAAAAAGCTTTTATCACATTGTACCTGACCTTTCACTTCTATAATAACCACTCACAACTCCTTTAAGCAACTCAAACTGTTTCAATTGATTGCCAAAAAAAAAAAAAAAAAAAAGCTGCCTTTTTTAAGCTACTGTCCTTTTTTTCCTTTTATCTCCTAAATCTGATATTCCAAACTATTGTCATCCTAAATTATGTATTAAATTATAGTGTTATAGTGAGCTGTTGAGAATTTAGAATTCTCTATATTCTTGTTCTTTTCTAACCCTTTCTCATAGACTCCTAAAATTTCACTTCAAATGACTCTTTTGATCACTGTTCTGGTATTTTAATTTAGTTTAGTTTAGTTTTTATTTAAATTCCAGTTAGTTAACATACAGTGCAATATTAGTTTTACAATATAGTGATTCGACACGTCCATATATCACCCCGTGCGCATCCCAGGTGCCCTCCTTCATCCTCATCACCTATTTAACCCACCCACCTGCCTTCTGGTAACCATCAGTTTGTTCTATATAAGTAAGAGTCTGTTTCTTGGTTTGCCTCTCCTTCTTTCTCTCTCTTTTTGCCCCCTTTGCTCATTTCTTTTGTTTTTAAAATTCCACTTATGAATGAAGTCATATGTATTTGTCTTTCTCTGTCTGACTTCTTAGCAGAATAATCTCTAGCTTCATCACTGTCAATCATTGTTATGTTTTAATGGCATGTATTAATCACAAAGGGAAGAAAAATCAGAGGCAATTCACATAATCATACTACAAACAGAATCATCATCCTAATAAATAATGATAAAGAACAGAGAGCATAATATATTGAAGTACTGGTTAAAGTCCTTTGTTAGCTCTTTTCTTTTGAGACTCACCAATTAAATCTGTTCTTGCTCATAGTTTTCTCTCTACTGTTTCCATTAATGTGTGTGTGTGTGAGTATAATATGTTTTTCTTAACTGATCAGCCTCAACTGGGTTTTAGTCCTATACCTCGTGTTATATAATTTTAGTTTGTCTACAACTGTCAAAGTCTTAGGATATACAAATTAAAATTCCTAGTTATCAAAGAAATATAAAAATTATAATTTGAAAATTGTCATTTAGACAAAGAACCTAGAAAAAAATGTGTACATCCCTGTTAAAATTTCCTAGACACATTAATCCTGTGGGTACCATTGTTAGCAATTTCCAGATAGATCTGGGACATGAAAAATTATAGAATGATTTGTGATGTTATGCTCTTATTTTTTGTTTTTTAATATTTATTTCTTTATTTTAGAGGGTGAAAGAGAGAAAGAGCATTCTAAGCAGACTCTGGGCCCAGTACAGAGCTGAACAGGGTGCTCAATCTCACAACCCCGAGATCACAAACTGAGCAAAAACCAAGAGTCAATTGTTTGACTGGCTGAGTACCCAGGCACCCTGCTACTATTCTATTATTTATCTCATTGCATTGTATTATTACTGATATTTTAAAATGCTCATAATACTCACTAAACTCATTTTTAATTTGGATCAAATACTAATTTCCCTAATCTTTATATTAATATGATTAAAATAGATCCTGAATATTATTCTTTTAGTGGTTACCTTTTCATTAAAATCTTAAAATAAGAACTCTCTATTTATTAGGTCTTGAATGAAATACTACCTTTTAAAATTTCTCTTTATGTGAGAACTTCCCTACTGTCCTAATGCATTTCCTGGTATTGTTTGTTTCAGCTAGAGATTTCAGACCCAAGGGAATACATTATTGTTTTTCTTTTATATTATTCATCTTCTTTTATTTTCATATCTAAATTCTGTTCTGAAATTATATATACAAAATTAAATTTAACTAAATATATGGTTGCTTTCAATAATTATTACCAGTCTTTTTCCAGTACAGCTTTTAACTTATTTTGGCTTCTTTCTCAATCAATTACACTGAATCTTTGAGACTGTAGTCAGGAGTAGTATTCAGCTGAAATATTTTCTAAATCCTTATATAAATCAAAGAAACTTTTGATTAATTACCCAGTTAACAACTTCATAGAACAGTGAAAATTGAGTCATACAATATTCTCTTCTGATTAATCCATTGTCTTCTGACATATAATGTTGTAAAAGATAAGTTTCAAACTAGTTTAATTTTTATTATTTTTAAGGGTAACTTTTTCCTTCTTTGTAATTGCTTTTTCATAATTCTTGAATTTCAAGTACTATAACTGATATACATTTATTTTGATTTCTGCATAAATTGATGGTCTGGATGTTTACTAAGCTTAATAAATTTTTCTTGTCTTATAACTTTGATTATCACTTCTATTTTATTTTTTTCTAATCTTTTGTTTAGGAATACCAACTTTGTAAGTGTTTAGACAATCTTCCTTTTTTTCCTATAGTTATTTTTTATCATTAAGTACTTGTCCTACTATTTATGAGTCCTACTTTTGTTGTTACTATATTCTCTGATTATCTGCCATTTTTTCTGCTATGATGTTTTGGCTTTCTTTAGCTTTGTTTCTATCATTAATGATTCTAATATTATTTTAAATCCAGTTATAGAATATTTAGAGAATTTAAAAAAAAGAATGGAAAACTCTGAAAAATAACAAAGACTTCTTTAGCTAAATATACCCAGATTTGTATACTTTATTATCTGAATTCATTTTTGTTTATATTCATTTAGATTTACTATTGGACTTTATTAATACTTTTTTGTCCTATTTGCTTATTGCCTCACATTTTTCTACTTTCATTTTTCTGCTTGCTTGTTTAAAGTGAGAGAGAGGCAGTCAGAAAATATAATAAATGTTCATTACATCATCCCTCTGAAATCACTATTTGACTGCATAAAAAAAAAACAGCTTACATTTTTTCTCCCAATTTCTTTTGTTTCTGTTTTTGTTCTTTTTAAAGTCTCCATGGTGTTTTTAAAGGTATCATCCTACTGTATTTTGGCATCCTAATTGCTGATGAGAAATCTGCAGTTGGTTTATTGCCATTCTTTGTAAACACTTGGCTTTCTTGTGGCTTTTAGAGGTTTTGTGTTTTGAGTTTTGTTTTCTGTTTATCTTTGATATTCTGCAATTTTGCCTTGATGTGGCCAGATGTGGATTGAACATAATTATTCTACCTATGGGCTTTTTCAATAGGAATAATATTTCAGTATGGACAATTTTTAGCCTCAACCTTTTGAATTTTGTCCATTGAAGATGTATCTCCATTGTCTTCTTCTGCAAAGTTAGATATAAAATGGAGCTTCTTAATTAGCCTTAAATATATGTTAATTTTTCTTTCAGATTTCCCATTTCTTTGTGGTACATTATTGCAGATATTCTAGCTTCTAACTTCTAATCCAATCACTATTTCTTTAGTTGCTGCTAGGTGACTTAAGAACTCATCTATTATTTTAAAAAATATTTTGGCTATGCTTTTTATTTCTAATATTTCTAAAAGATGAGTTTTCATAGTATCCAATGCTTTTTAAGTAATAATTTCTTTCTTTTTAATGGATTGTGCTTCTATTATTCTCTTATTCTATTCCCTCTTTCACAGCTCTCGAAATTTTAACCAGTCTATTGGAATGTCCTTTCCAAATCATTTCATCATCATTATTATAATTATTACCTTGGATATAAATTTATCAAAATTGAAAATATTAAAATTTAAAATTATTAAAATTGTTGGGTCTACCCTCCTCTTTTCATGTGGTTTTAATTCATTTTAGCCATTTTATCTTCCCAAGGAGTTTTCTCTAGTGTGCTTCACCCTGTACTAGTTTTTGAGTCATCAAGAACACAGGCTTACCAAGTGTGTAGATGGGCGATGCTACCATTCCCCCAGCCTGAGAGGGGGTATTCGAGGTTCCACCCATGAACAGTTTCACGTGGGCACCTGCAGTTCTGACTAACCAGCACACGGGACATGCCCTCAGCCCCACCCTCCCAGGGGCTTTGAGACCTCAATGAGACTTGTTTTAAGGTCTGACTTCCAGTGAATAGTGTAGCTCTAGTCTTCACTTATACCATTGGTTTTCTCACTGTTTTTGGTCCACAAATCCAGCTATATATTTATATATTATTGTTGTATTCTGTCAAATATTTTCTTTATGTTTGGAGTTGGAAGATGTGATCAAACTGCCATTTGACCTAGAATTACTATGTCATTGAATTTTTGGTTAAGAAAAGATATATCTACTTATCTCATTTTCTTTTCTCTCTCTCTCTTTTTAATCTTTCTCTCAATCTAATTATTTTTATCTTGGGCTCTTTCACTATAAAGAATATTTCAATGCAAAAATACCTCATCCAAAAAACTCTTTGAATTTTTAAAATTTTTTTAAATTTTTAAAATATTTCATTTATTTGACAGAGAAAGACACAGTGAGAGGGAACATAAGCAAGGGGATTGGGAGAGGGAGAACAGACTTCCTGCAGAGCAGGGAGCCAATGCAGGACTCCATCCCAGGACCCTGGGATCATGACCTGAGCTGAAGGCAGACACTTAATGACTGAGCCACCCAGGTGCCCAGAATGTTTAAAATTATCTTTATGAGCTTGCTCAATAAAAGAAAAACTTTAAAATTTCTGTAGAAATCTTTTTAAAGTGTATGCTTCCTTACATATTTAGCTTTAAGATAGCTCGTTTATTTTGCTAACAACGAATGCATCTGCTATGATTTTAAAATTTGTTTTCTCAACATCAAACACCCATTTTCCATTTGTGGTTTCAAATAAAGGATTTTTTTTCAGGATACATTAAAGTTTAAGAAACAGCTACTTAGTGTGCTGGCTCTGGGTACATGAGTTCAGCTTAGAATGGCAATCTGCACGAGTCTACAATGGCACTAACAGGTGTTAGTGTTATAATGTTCCTACTTGTTGGGAATCCTGATACTGCAATTAAGCAATGTCAAAACTGCAAAACAAAAAGAATAGACTACCTGTGACAAGAACATTTAATTTTAAAACACAATTTGTTACAGTTTTAAAAATGGAAATTTATATTTTAAGTCACAATAACTTAATGTTAAATTACCAAAATAGATGAAAATCTTCAATTGGATATTCGTGACTATTCTATTCATGCATTGCCTGTGCACAGGAGTGCTATGATAAATACATTTAAATATGCTTAATGCTCCAAAACCTGCAAAGGCAATTAGTGGCAATAAAATTTGTATTGAATTTGGATAAATTTTAGACAATTAGCCATCTTCTAAATGTGATTTTAGCCAAGTAATCCAATGGGACACATGACTTATCCACATTTATTACTCATTAGAGGAGAGTAATTCCTGTCATAGCTCAACATCAAGGGATTCATTGTCATAAATTCAGATCAGCTAATGGACTCTGTAACCCTCTTTGCCCAAGTACAAATCCCTAGGTAAAACATGAAATACAAATTGATCACAGATATGCTCTCATAGAAATTGGTTGTGTACACATATGCGAACATTTCCAGCCTACACATTTTAATATTTTTATAGAGCTTATAGCTGTGTATGTATACTATGTGAATTATATATTTCACATAGTATATATATTCATGTTGTATACATACATGTACATATACACACATACACATGCTCACAGGAAAATTATAATATCTTTTAATATACACCCAGCTGTTTGCACCTAAAAGACTCTAGGTATTTTATATGTATACTATGTAAATGTTTATATATAAATCATATACATACACACACAGATTTTTGTCAAGTCGGTGTCACACATGGTACAAAAAAATGGCTCATGGCTACTCGTTACCTGCCCATGAGTGTGGAAAATCACCACCAGAACTCAAAACAATTTACATTCTCTTTTTTCTTCTTCTCTTTAGTATTGCCTCTTTTCTGATAATGTGCCACACCGTCTTAAGGAGCAGAATACTTTTCCCGAAAATTGTTCTGATGCCCTTCTACCAAAAAAGACACAAACAGGCTCCAGGAAGTCACACGTATTCTTCTGGGGCACAGGTCATTTCTGTTTACACATGGGCCCCTTCTTCTCATCTGTCTCAGAGGTGCTGATGCCTTGGAGACGGCAGCTTGCCGCCCTATTTCCCAGCAATGACATTTGCTGTCAGCAGCAGAAATGGCGAGCTGGGTCTGATTTTATGAGAATTGGCTTGTGGCTTTCCATCAAATTTAAACCACGCTATGCTCATGAGTGTGGAAGGAACTTAACGGAACTTTTTACTTATGCTTTTGACTCTATGATACTGTCTGCCATTTCCATGGAAGATTTTCAAAATATAAAAAATAATTTATTATCCTCTCTGACTCTTGACTTTTTATCCCCTTATAACTGCAAGAAGTTATTTGTTTGTTTTATTCAAATTGATGTTCAGCTACCCGTCATCCCTATGAAATATATGTGAGCAATTGGCACAAAATAAGAGAAATTTAAAAATCCTAGTAAACTCAAGCCATATATAAATATGCATACACACATGCAGACACGCACACACGCACACACACACACACACACACATATATCTTTAAAACATTAAACCTACTTCCCTTAAAAAATGTAATTCTATAACAAAATATTAGTCAAGTGTGCCTGAACTCCTTCTATACACAAATTGAGGGAAGTTACAGATACATGATAGGGAGTAGCAATGACCATTTAAAAGCCAGCACAATAGAGTTATCTTGCTTTCTTGGTACTCTGCTACAGCCAAAAGTCAATTTAGTTTTTCCTTGAAAAGGAATACTATTGTCTTACCATTTCCAAGAATGAGAAAATGGAAAATGTTATGTATTGTCTGTTCTTGCTCATAGAATCCACAAATCCATACTTCCAGAGATTCTTTTTATCTCGGAATCTCCAGAACCTAAATAAGACCAGGACTTGCAGGTCTTTGATAAATAGATATTAAGTAAATGAATGAATGGGTAAATAAATAAATTATATTTATATAGCTTCTGACAGCTTAAAAATTCTTTCATGCTCTACACCTATTTATTTAATTAAATTAAACTAAATTTTCCATTTCTTATTTAATTTTCTTTCCTATTTAATTCTTCTAAAATAAGATAAACATTGATGGAAATTTTGAACAGTAGTTTAGACAAGAATAAGAAATCTTATGGGGAAAGGAATAATTAATTATGAAATTGATTCTAAAATAAATGAGTTATGCAACTATGACTGGCCCATAGTGATATGAATTCACAAAAGCAAAGTCTGGGCAGATTTCAAAAAATAATAAAAGGTGAGTGAACTGGGTTGGGAAAATTAGATAAAATTTGGATAGGAGGTAGCATGTAGGAAGGGGACCAAGTGCATGTAAAATTTTATAAACAAAAAGTCCAGTTACAGGGAAGAGCAAATTAGGGGTCAATCAGGAGAACATTTTGCCTGAAATTGGGAGAACTTTGTTAAGAGAGACCACTCTCTGATAAAACTTGATGTGAGCCACACATATTTTTTATTTGAAATGGAGAAAAATCTTTGGTATGGGGTACTTCCAAGGTATGACTAAGTGTCTTGCTGGTGCTCCCTGCATAGCATGAGGACACTGGATTTGAGGTGCAGGGATGGGAAGTGCTAACAGTCTGGAAGACGTGGTTGAACAATCTGCTCTCTGCAATTTCTACTTGTGCTGGTCACAAATGAGAGTGGCCTCAGAGACCATCTCATTTAGACATCCTCAACCCTAGCCACACATTAGAATCACCAGGGGAGCTTTGAATAACCTCCAAGCCTTGGGGCCCTCTCCCAAAGACACTGATTAGCCTGCAGTGGGTCCTAGACATTGGTATTTTTAAAATCTCCCCAGGTGATTCTAAAAAGTGCAGCCAGTGTTGGGAAACACCAATCCAGCTTCATGCCCTCTCTTCATACATGAGGAAATTGAGACCCAGAGAAATTAAATGTGGCTCAGGCCACAGATTGTAAGTAGCTAATTCTTATTCATCAATTCTGATTTAGCTCTAGGATTGTCTTTTCCACAGAAACTTCTCCAATGGATCAAAGATAGATATATTTCCCATAAAATTCTGTACATTTCACTGTCATGGTACATGCTGCCTCTATCCCACCCCCCTCCTCACTATTGGGATATGACTTTAAGAACAGAGCTACTGACCTTTTTTTTTTCTTTTTAAATCCAACTTTTCTTTAGTATATAGTACATTGCTCAGTAAACACTTATTAAAGACTAAAAAAATGCAAGCCAGTCCCATCCATGGGGGTTTATTTTAATGTTCTTCCCCTGGCCTTCTCCAATGTCCCCATTCTCCAGATGATGACTTCAAATTCACAGGACAGAGAGAAACTCTTGGTTCAACTCTTGTTCCTTTGAGTCACAAATGGACACTGTTGACTGACTAGCTATTCTCACTCACTCTCCTCATTTGCAGTGTAGTAAATTTCAAAGTCCATACACAACATCCAAAGTTCTCAATAATAAGGTCACAGATTCTTTCTAAATTTACAATCTAGAATACATCTTCAGATTACTTCATATTCCTTCCCCGAAAAGGGCTTATGTTCTCTGGTCAACTGCCTTTTCCCCTTCCTGGAATTCCCTTCCCCCTGCCCCTTTTCCATCCAACTAAGGCCCATCCATCCTAAATTGCAGCTCAAATATCACTTCCTCTGTGTAACCTTTCCCTGACCTCTTAGACAGAACAGATCACTTCCTATTTCATGCTCCCTTAGCACTTAGGACATTGTGCTGCAGTCAGTAAGTTCCCCTCCTCCACACGGCCCTAAACAATGCTTTTGAGAGGAGAAGACTTCATGATTTTACTTATTTATAGATTCCCAACTCTAGGTACAATGGTGATATACTTGGAGCCTAACAAATATTTGTTGATTAAATTCAGGTAAAGCCTATTAATAGTTTTCTCATGTCTTCTCTGGGTTTAAAGAGTATGACTGTATAAAGAACATATTTCAAGTTTTTGAATTAGCAACAAGCCAAACAAGAGAGCTATACTTTGAAACCCAATCTTGGTACTGTTAACAGGAATTTTAAGCATTCAATACTGTGGTAAAACTGAGTGTCCACTTCTAATGAGCCTCTAAGCCAGTTAACAGTCCCAGTTTATAGAAGTGTGAAGGTGATGTATTCCTTATTGTTAGATTCCAGTGACCACCCAGGATTTAACTTCAAATTCAGGCCTATGACACTCTCACTCTTTTTTGAAAGGAATATTGAGACTTCTAATCAATGTATGTGTGTGTGTGTGTGTGTGTGATTTGACTGGCAGAGTAAATTAATCCACGTATATTCCAGAACAAATAAATCAAATTAATCAAACTTGGCACTCAAAAAAGAACTAGGAAATAAACTATTTTCTGGTGCCTACATTCTCTTGTAAATGTAAAAAATGTGCCGCTCTAGAATAGTCTCACTTGAAATGATACTTAGTTACTTAGTACATAAATGATTTGTTTAAAAGAAATATGAATATGGTCCCAAATCTTTATGAAAACTCAGCCTAATAAAGACAACTACAGTGTAGGGTTGCCTGAGTAGCTCAGTTGGTTAAGCCCTCAACACCTGATTTCAGCGCAGGTCATGAGCTCAGCATTGTGAGATCAAGCTCCACATTGGGCTCCACACTGTGCATGGAGCCTGCTTAAGGTTCTCTCTCTCCCTCTCCCTCTGCTGCTCCCCACGTCATCTCCCCTCCCAAAAAACCAAAAAACTAAAAACAACTACGGTGTATAAATTTAGAGTGATAAACAGCATCTATGTGCTACTTTTATAAACAGTGACACTAAGCCTTAGGGCCATGAACTGACAGACTGTGGGTGAGTTCTCAGCAGAGTGGAGCTAGAGGTCAAGTGGGGTATTGTTCTCTCCACTACCCCATGCCACTTCTCTCCACCAAGCATTATCCCACAGCTTTTGTTTCACTGCAGATCAGTGATGCTGTCATCTGCCCCTTTCCCTCCATTTTTTAGCTAAATGGCTAAAAGCATTTTATGGGTGAATTGCTAAACACTGAGTGGATGATGCTGCTATTTTTTATACGGGGGGGTGGGTGGAAGGTGGACAGATTTGGGTACAAGATTAATCTTCAGGTCTGGGTTTGGAGCATTTAGGTAATCCTCTGCCTATGGTGACTGAAGCTGTGATGGAACAAGAAATCTAAAGGCTCCTCATGTAATGGGATACATACCAGTCTGGGTTACAAATTTCTTTTCCACTCAAACTTTGAGTAGTGAGCAACACTTGTGGTTTGTGACTGGATTTTCCTGGCATCCTGAAAAATGATTGCAAGGAAGTTCAGCTGAAGCCCCTTGGCTTTTGGAACATCTCCATCCTGGTGATAAACTCAGTGTTGCAATAACATCAAACACAAGTTTAGCAAGACATGAAGCACAAATGTCAGTTCCCTGGGGCCATGTATTCAACATATGTTCTAATTAAATATTTATTTTAGTTCATTTAAATTAAGTTCATATGTCATGCTGACTGCCTGTTTCTCCCCACCTTTTGTTCCTCAACCCATCAACCTGAAGGTCTTGTGTCAAAAGGTTGGAGAAGAATCAATCTGCTGGAGGGGAGGAAAAGCCCATTTACCAAGGCCTGGCAAATGAGAAGCGGGACAGAGCAGAAGAACTGAAACTTTGTTTGCCTTTTATTGCCAACATTCATTGGTTTAAGTATTCATAGAAGAAGTTATAAGCACAGACCAACCCTCACACAGCCATATAAGATTAACTGGAGAATTTTGTAGTCTTTCTAGCAGCAATGAACTATTGTTACCTCTTAAATTTCTAAAGACTAGCCTAGAATTCTGGGAACTAAGACTTGCTTTGGGATGTCCATTTGGAGGACTAAGAGCCAGAAGTTAGAACAGATTCCTTTTATGACTTTCACCCATAAATTATTCATTGATCTATAGGTAACATTCACTATTTATGTGAATAAATATGAAAGAAAAAGCCTCTTCTTTGGCTCTTCTGATTGGCCTAAATACATGTAAGATTGGAAATAGAGGGCAATAGATTTAAATTTTTTCATGACCATTATAATTTTGAATTAATTAATTAACCTTTCATCCTTAGTTTTGTCATTGGTACTAAACAGTATATTGGCACTATGCACTGGCCAACTATAAAGAAAGGGGCCCCACATCAATGTACTTTGGAGAATGAGTAAAGACTCCTTTTCCAGCACAATTGTAGTCATGGCGCTGTAACCAGTAGTTACCTGGACAATTTTCAAGGAGCTGGAAATGAGAATGAGAGAAAGAAAGAGTGAGTGTGCAAGTGAGAACATGCTGAGAAAAAAACTTTTGCTCCTAGATCCAGGAAAAAAAAAAGTTCTTCAATCTTCATTGGGGAAGCTATAAAAATATTGAATGTCTAAATGCCTCGGATAGCTAATGATATTATGTGATTATGTTAAAAAAATTTTTTTTCCAAAATCCTCAATTTTATATAGGCCTTATTTTTTAGCAACAAACCACAATTTATACTTCAGAATTCTATACTTTTCAAAACTCTGTCACACAAAAAGTACCTTCTTTACCACAATTCAGTAGAAGCAGCAAGACTAGCTTCCTTTTCCCCATTCTTCTGAGAGGGAATTTAATATTGTGGAAAGAGGAAGGGGTCCTCTGTCATTCAGAGTTGGAACCAGGACAAATATCCAGATCCTCTTGCTTCTTGTCTCTGATGGAAACTGAATCATCACACGCAAATATTTCCATTGTCTTTAAAGTCATTGAATGTAATATAGTGTAACCACAATTATTCATATACTATTCACAGAAACTCTTCCTTGAATATGCCTCATGGCATGATTTCAAACATGGGTCATCTCATTAGTTTTTACACTATCTTTGAGGTTGGGGAGGGAAAAACACTAGTACTACTTGGCATTGATATAGATTCGTTCTAAATATTGTGGTGATGATAGTGGTGGTTGTTATTGGGCTCCAGTGCACAATTTTTATGGGCCATTGGCAACCTAATCATTCAAGAACAACATTATTAATTGAATTTGAATTTGCATTCATGTATTTTAAAATTAAATTTGATCACTACTTTATGTTGCATGGATTATTAAAATGAAATACTTAAATTCTAATTTATGGCAGGACAATGATGTAGCACATTGTGATGTATCTTTCTCATTTCACAAATCTGTAGAAATTTCTTCCATTTTTTCCCCTCATTTCCTTTTAGAATCCTAGCTATAAATCTACAATATAATACAAATATTTTGGGTAAAAGAACATGAGAACTTTTTATTTTAATATTTTAATGTCATATCAGCTTAGTTATAGTTTATAAAAATTATATGTATACCAGCAAAGACTTCCTTATGTTTGATTTTCAAATAGTTAAAACTTAATTGACAGCAAACCATATTGCTTAAATTGGTTTATAACAAAGCATAAAAAGTGTCCTTTAACTAGAATATTCTAACATAAAATAGTAACTTTAAAAATAAACCTCCATACTAAATCGTTCTGAGGGCACAAGTATTTTTAAATAAAGTATTTACTTTCAGCATTTAAAAATCATGTTTAGTTCTTTAGAATAAATATGTTTGATTTTACAAATAACCTAAAGGATTTTCTCACATTCATTTGATCCTATTAACTTAGAAGTTACAGAAATTTGAAAGTAACACTTTTGTTTCCTGTATGATAAGACACAGAAGGAAACAACAACCATATTTCTACTAATATCCTCTCCAGCACAGTGCCAGTAATTCCAGATCTTCTGTAATACCTCTAGTGACTGGAATCATTAATCCCATGTTTTGAAAATTATTTAAGATTGAAGGTGCCACGGTTGTACATATTGGTTCAGTCTCTAGAGCCCTAAGAAAAGATTTAGTGCATTTTCAAAAGAATTTTGCAGGTAGGAGCCCAAATGGATTTTCAACTAGGCCTCAACCTTTTTGAAACCTACTGATGTTGAATAGTCTTTTACTGGTTGCCATGCCAACTGATACCAGAGGAACACTCTGCAGTGTGTTCATCCCCTAGAAAGCTTCACCAGATGTCTTCAACAAATTGCTATGAAAAGACTTTGGTCTGTCAGCCTTGTTAGGAGATAAAAATCAGGCTAAGAGACGTCCCTGCCTCCACTTCTGATAAAACCAACCCATAAAATATGTAGACTTGTTCTACTCTCACAATAAACCAGTAAAATCTCTCACCCCCACCCCAACCCTCCTTACTTCCTGTAGCAGGATTTTTAAAATATTTATGCTCTTATTTCTACATGAAGCAGAGGCCATTATGTGTTGCAGCTGACATTGTCTGGCCGAGCAAAGCGAGAAGCATCTGGCTGGCAGCAACGAAAGACAGCAAGTTGATAAATTATTGATTTACATAAATCAACACCCTTTAAATATTGGTCTTTTGAAGAAAAAAGCTTTTATGTTATTTCAGGTTGAAAAGTGTTAAGATGATAAATACAGAATCAGCTGTGTCATGATTTTATATTTCTAATCAAACATACGCAGGTATCACACAGATGTATAGTATATCTGGTAAGTTTGGAACTAAAATGACCAAATCTCATTTTCTGGAAGATCAAATGGACAAATAGGAGTATTTCTTTCAAACACGTTTAAAATTTTAAAATATTTTCCTATCTGAATATTTCTGGAATATTAAGAGGTTTTCTGAAATAATAATAATAATAAAATGACTTTAAATATTGGTTTCTTTAAAAAAAGAAAAGAGACTGGGAAAATAAGGTCCACGTGGAATATTATTTACATGTACCAATTGGCATCTGTATTTTAAAATTGTGGGTTTGCACGTGCAAATGAATCATTAACTGTCAAATTACCTGTTTGCATATGCAGTTATTCCACACAGTATGAAAATGTGTGAAATTTGCATATACAATTGAGGCTTAGGCATTTACAAAGCCTGATTTTTAAATAGGAATTCAAAATCTTACTGCTAATTAGCAAGACAATGAATTACAAAATTGAATCCAAAATGTATTTTGGGGCTACATTGTTGTACTACAGTTCAAATTCAAAGCCCAGGCAAAACACCTAAACTTAGACCTAATCAAGGATAATGTGCTATTTGTATTTCCAGGGTTATATGACCTTTTGTCCCTCTCTATACAAGTGTGTTTGTGAGTGTGTGAGAGTCTATTTGATGTGTTTGTATTTTTGACACGTACAGAAGAAACATTTTGGAAATATGAGATAAATCTCATATAATTGTATTTATATCTTTCTAGGAATTAATTATTTTAGTATCAAATTATCTGGCTAATATAATTAAAAATTTTAGCATTTGGCTTCTATGTTTTGTTTTGGCAGATCTATAGTCTGATTGAATTTCTTCCAAGATTTCAAAATGGATCAGAAGCACAGACATTCATAACATGAGTCTTCATGAAAGAACCACAACATAGGAGTTTGAATATATGTGTGTGTTTGTGTATGTGTGTGTGTGTATATACATATATATACATACATATATATATATATACACATATACATATTTATAAAGGATATTAGAATTTTTCAAATGAAGAAGAAAATTTACTCAAAATGTTTACTATATTTAAGGAGATTGCTTTTCACAGAGAGAAAAGGACTCATTGCAGTGAGTCTCCAGATTACTAATTAAAAAGAAACAGACAGCAATTTGATACCATATATGTCAAATTCAAGTAGCATTTTTCCAAATTATATTAAATGTTGGTCTTATTTATGGATTTCTTTTATGTGAGTATTAAAAATAAACTGTCTTTTTTTTTTTTAAAGTGTTAGACATTTTAAAAGAGATTCTTTGAGTGATTTATTTCAGGAGTTAAAAAATCATGGAACTCAGAAAAAAAGGAAGACAGGCAATACAGGTTGGGTTATCAAGCCAGCCACCACTTTAGTCAGCTGGAGAAAGTCTGAAAGTCAGTGTAGAAAGCATGTCACAGAGTTATCTAACTTATAACCTGAATTATACCTATTAATCATTGAAAGTTGGAAGTCAGGTCAGCAAGCACTAAAAGAGAGAGGAAAAGAGAGCTTGAGTAGGCTGCTATAACTATGAATACACTTGCCCCCCCTAATTTTCCCCTCTATTCTACACAAACATTTTAGGAACTCCATTAAGGTATTCACACTCACTAAAGCACTTCTCTTATGTGCCTACATTAGTGTGTCTATCTATAATCTATCACTTGAATTGATTTAACTCTCCTTTCAACAACACTCACAAATTGATTCCTACAACAGTGGCTGTCCAACTTCAGCGTGTGCATTAGGATCACCCTGGGGCACTTGATCAAAACTTGTTTTACCAAGTGCCATCTCCACCAATCTTGATACCGTTGGCCCATGTGGATCATAGGCTGACAAAATTGTTCTGCAGGACTCCCAACTGCTAAATTCTATGCAAAAAAATACCACTACAACATATATTTCATATTCAGTCATTTTTCTAAACCATGGCTGATAGGCCCATGTTCTTTGGAGGTTATGGAATGCCACAATGAAACAACTCTGAGCGGATTAAGCCACTAATGAGGCCACATAATAGCTGTGTGAGTTACAAAGTACACTGAACCTCCCAGAGCACTATTTTCATCACCTTGAGATAATCTAGTACAAGTGTATTATGTGGAAGATGTTCAGTTGTTTCTAAAATTGATTAAATTAAAAAATTGATTATTCTTCCATATTGTTCACCTTTCCTCACACCAAAATGCAAAACTCATATTTAGGAATGACAATGATTTAAATGTACTGACCCACATAGATAGAATACAGATTTTCTTACTTGAAGTCTCTGCCAGTTGGGGCAATTCACTTGACATCTTCTGGTCTTTTTTGTTTTGCATTAAATGAAAACACTGGGCTAGGATTGTTTCTTAAATTCCTTCCAGCTTTGACACTCTATGAGTAACTTGATTCTGGTTTTTCATATTGGATTGCATACTATTTGCCCCACATTTCTTTACATAGCTTGGATTCTCTAGAAGCAAATGCTGAGATGGACTTTGTAGTATGAGATATTTACTAGGAATCAATGCCTATGGAAAAAGGGGGATGTCGGAAATTTAATTTAATTGTCAACATTATCTTATAAGGAGTCCAAAATTCATATATTTTTTGCAAACCTTCTCTGGTACTGATGTTTGTAAGAGTGATTTTTTAATTTTTTTTTTTTAAGGTTGGTAGAGTTTGTGGCCAAGAATGTGGGTGGAGAGAACATAAAGTGTTGTTCCTGGGGGCAAGCCAGAACATTTACTTCTTCTGGAATCATTGGTACTTGCATGCTAGAGCAAATGTGCCTGATTTATGAATGTGATGCATTCAAATTATTCATAGAGGTGTTGTAAAGAAATGTATCTGTATGTCCTGTGTCTGACAGCAAGGATGGGAGATGGCAAACCTCATGCCCAGCATTAACATATAGAACATGGGATTATTCTTTCCCTACCCTGTGCTCTCACTACACTTGTCCTAAACTTTTTCTCTGGGACTCCTCAGTTCCAAGAAAGCAAAATCTGTGTTTGAACTTTTAGTAGCAAACACTGTTCATGGCCTGCCCATCCTCTCTGCTTGCCTTTGAGTTCACATGCTGCAGGGATAGAAAGATTCCTGAAAGAATCATGCTTTCCCACCTTAGGCACTTGCTTCTCTTTACTTCTCTGCCCAAAGGCACCTAAGAACTGGTAGCAGGGAGAGTCCCTCTTCTGGGCAATCTTCAGCCAATGACAGATAAGAGGTGATATTTATTTATTTATTTATTTTTATTTTGTTTTGTTTTTAATATAATTTTTTATTTTTTATAAACATATATTTTTATCCCCAGGGGTACAGGTCTGTGAATCACCAGGTTTACACACTTCACAGCACTCACCAAAACACATACCCTCCCCAATGTCCATAATACCACCCCCTTCTCCCAAACCCCCTCCCCCCAGCAACCCTCAGTTTGTTTTGTGAGATTGAGTCACTTATGGTTTGTCTCCTTCCCAATCCCATCTTCTTTCATTTATTCTTCTCGTACCCACTTAAGCCCCCATGTTGCATCACCACTTCCTCATATCAGGGAGATCATATGATAGTTGTCATTCTCTGCTTGACTTATTTCGCTAAGCATGATACGCTCTAGTTCCATCCATGTTGTCGCAAATGGCAAGATTTCATTTTTTTGATGGCTGCATAGTATTCCATTGTGTATATATACCACATCTTCTTGATCCATTCATCTGTTGATGGACATCTAGGTTCTTTCCATAGTTTGGCTATTGTGGACATTGCTGCTATAAACATTCGAGTACACGTGCCCCTTTGGATCACTACGTTTGTATCTTTAGGGTAAATGCCCAATAGTGCAATTGCTGGGTCATAGGGCAGTTCTATTTTCAACATTTTGAGGAACCTCCATGCTGTTTTCCAGAGAGGTTGCACCAGCTTGCATTCCCACCAACAGTGTAGGAGGGTTCCCCTTTCTCCGCATCCTCGCCAGCATCTGTCATTTCCTGACTTGTTGACTTTAGCCATTCTGACTGGTGTGAGGTGATATCGCATTGTGGTTTTGATTTGTATTTCCCTGATGCCGAGTGATATGGAGCACTTTTTCATGTGTCTGTTGGCCATCTGGATGTCTTCTTTGCAGAAATGTCTGCTCATGTCTTCTGCCCATTTCTTGATTGGATTATTTGTTCTTTGGGTGTTGAGTTTGCTAAGTTCTTTATAGATTCTGGACACTAGTCCTTTATCTGATATGTCATTTGCAAATATCTTCTCCCATTCTGTCAGTTGTCTTTTGATTTTGTTAACTGTTTCCTTTGCTGTGCAAAAGCTTTTGATCTTGATGAAATCCCAATAGTTCATTTTTGCCCTTGCTTCCCTTGCCTTTGGCGTTGTTCCTAGGAAGATGTTGCTGCGGCTGAGGTCGAAGAGGTTGCTGCCTGTGTTCTCCTCAAGGATTTTGATGGATTCCTTTCGCACATTGAGGTCCTTCATCCATTTTGAGTCTATTTTCGTGTGTGGTGTAAGGAAATGGTCCAATTTCATTTTTCTGCATGTGGCTGTCCAATTTTCCCAGCACCATTTATTGAAGAGGCTGTCTTTTTTCCATTGGACATTCTTTCCTGCTTTGTTGAAGATTAGTTGACCATAGAGTTGAGAGTCTATTTCTGGGCTCTCTATTGTGTTGCATTGATCTATGGGTCTGTTTTTGTGCCAGTACCATGCTGTCTTGGTGATGACAGCTTTGTAATAGAGCTTGAAGTCCGGGATTGTGATGCCACCAACGTTGGCTTTCTTTTACAATATCCCTTTAGCTATTCGAGGTCTTTTCTGGTTCCATATAAATTTTAGCATTATTTGTTCCATTTCTTTGAAAAAGATGGATGGTACTTTGATAGGAATTGCATTAAATGTGTAGATTGCTTTAGGTAGCATAGACATTTTCACAATATTTATTCTTCCAATCCAGGAGCATGGAACATTTTTCCATTTCTTTGTGTCTTCCTCAATTTCTTTCATGAGTACTTTATAGTTTTCTGAGTATAGATTCTGTGTCTCTTTGGTTAGATTTATTCCTAGGTATCTTATGGTTTTGGGTGCAATTGTAAATGGGATTGACTCCTTAATTTCCCTTTCTTCTGTCTTGCTGTTGGTGTAGAGAAATGCAACTGATTTCTGTGCATTGATTTTATATCCTGACACTTTACTGAATTCCTGTATTAGTTCTAGCAGTTTGGGAGTGGAGTCTTTTGGGTTTTCCACATATAGTATCATATCATCTGCGAAGAGTGATAATTTGACTTCTTCTTTGCTGATTTGGATGCCTTTAATTTCCTTTTGTTGTCTGATTGCTGAGGCTAGGACCTCTAGTACTATGTTGGATAGCAGTGGTGATAATGGACATCCCTGCCGTGTTCCTGACCTTAGCGGAAAAGCTTTCAGGTTTTCTCCATTGAGAATGATATTTGCGGTGGGTTTTTCATAGATGGCTTTGATGATATTGAGGTATGTGCCCTCTATCCCTACACTTTGAAGAGTTTTGATCAGGAAGGGATGCTGTACTTTGTCAAATGCTTTTTCAGCATCTATTGAGAGTATCATATGGTTCTTGTTCTTACTTTTATTGATGTGTTGTATCACATTGACTGATTTGCGGATGTTGAACCAACCTTGCAGCCCTGGAATAAATCCCACTTGGTCGTGGTGAATAATCTTTTTAATGTACTGTTGAATCCTATTGGCTAGTATTTTGTTGAGTATTTTCGCATCTGTGTTCATCAAGGATATCGGTCTATAGCTCTCTTTTTTGGTGGGATCCTTGTCTGGTTTTGGGATCAAGGTGATGCTGGCCTCATAAAATGAGTTTGGAAGTTTTCCTTCCATTTCTATTTTTTGGAACAGTTTCAGGAGAATAGGAATTAGTTCTTCTTTAAATGTTTGGTAGAATTCCCCCGGGAAGCCGTCTGGCCCTGGGCTTTTGTTTGTTTGGAGATTTTTAATGACTGTTTCAATCTCCTTACTGGTTATGGGTCTGTTCAGGCTTTCTATTTCTTCCTGGTTCAGTTGTGGTAGTTTATATGTTTCTAGGAATGCATCCATTTCTTCCAGATTGTCAAATTTATTGCCGTAGAGTTGCTCATAGTATGTTCTTATAATAGTTTGTATTTCTTTGGTGTTAGTTGTGATCTCTCCTCTTTCATTCATGATTTTATTTATTTGGGTCCTTTCTCTTTTCTTTTTGATAAGTCGGGCCAGGGGTTTATCAATTTTATTAATTCTTTCAAAGAACCAGCTCCTACTTTCGTTGATTTGTTCTATTGTTTTTTTGGTTTCTATTTCATTGATTTCTGCTCTGATCTTTATGATTTCTCTTCTCCTGCTAGGCTTAGGGTTTCTTTCTTGTTCTTTCTCCAGCTCCTTTAGGTGTAGGGTTAGATTGTGTACCTGAGACCTTTCTTGTTTCTTGAGAAAGGCTTGTACCGCTATATATTTTCCTCTCAGGACTGCCTTTGTTGTGTCCCACAGATTTTGAATCGTTGTATTTTCATTATCATTTGTTTCCATGATTTTTTTCAATTCTTCTTTAATTTCCCGGTTGACCCATTCATTCTTTAGAAGGATGCTGTTTAGTCTCCATGTATTTTGGTTCTTTTCAAACTTCCTTTTGTGGTTGAGTTCTAGCTTTAGAGCATTGTGGTCTGAAAATATGCAGGGAATGATCCCAATCTTGATACCGGTTGAGTCCTGATTTAGGACCCAGGATGTGATCTATTCTGGAGAATGTTCCATGTGCACTAGAGAAGAATGTGTATTCTGTTGCTTTGGGATGAAATGTTCTGAATATATCTGTGATGTCCATCTGGTCCAGTGTGTCGTTTAAGGCCTTTATTTCCTTGCTGATCTTTTGCTTGGATGATCTGTCCATTTCAGTGAGGGGAGTGTTAAAGTCCCCTACTATTATTGTATTATTGTTGATGTGTTTCTTTGATTTTGTTATTAATTGGTTTATATAGTTGGCTGCTCCCACGTTGGGGGCATAGATATTTAAAATTGTTAAATCTTCTTGTTGGACAGACCCTTTGAGTATGATATAGTGTCCTTCCTCATCTCTTATTATAGTCTTTGGCTTAAAATCTAATTGATCTGATATAAGAATTGCCACTCCTGCTTTCTTCTGATGTCCATTAGCATGGTAAATTCTTTTCCACCCCCTCACTTTAACTCTGGAGGTGTCTTCGGGCTTAAAATGAGTTTCTTGGAGGCAACATATAGATGGGTTTTGTTTTTTTATCCATTCTGATACCCTGTGTCTTTTGACAGGGGCATTTAGCCCATTAACATTCAGGGTAACTATTGAGAGATATGAATTTAGTGCCATTGTTTTGCCTGTAAGGTGACTGTTACTGTATATGGTCTCTGTTCCTTTCTGATCTACCACTTGTAGGCTCTCTCTTTGCTTAGAGGACCCCTTTCAAGATTTCCTGTAGAGCTGGTTTGGTGTTTGCAAATTCTTTCAGTTGTTGTTTGTCCTGAAAGCTTTTAATCTCTCCTTCTATTTTCAATGATAGCCTAGCTGGATATAGTATTCTGGGCTGCATGTTTTTCTCATTTAGTGCGCTGAAAATATCATGCCAGCTCTTTCTGGCCTGCCAGGTCTCTGTGGATAAGTCAGCTGCCAATCTAATATTTTTAC
The DNA here is from genome assembly GCF_030435805.1 of Mustela lutreola. Taxonomy (NCBI): domain Eukaryota; kingdom Metazoa; phylum Chordata; class Mammalia; order Carnivora; family Mustelidae; genus Mustela; species Mustela lutreola. The sequence continues at coordinate 37,668,705 of NC_081294.1, forward strand.
CATTGTATGTTACAGACCTCTTTTCCCGGGCTGCTTTCAGGATTTTCTCTTTGTCACTGAGACTTGTAAATTTTACTATTAGGTGACGGGGTGTGGGCCTATTCTTATTGATTTTGAGGGGTGTTCTCTGAACCTGTTGAATTTTGATGCTCGTTCCCTTTGCCATATTGGGGAAATTCTCCCCAATAATTCTCTCTAGTATACCTTCAGCTCCCCTCTCTCTTTCTTCTTCTTCTGGAATCCCAATTATTCTAATGTTGTTTCGTCTTATGGTGTCACTTATCTCTCGAATTCTCCCCTCGTGGTCCAGTATCTGTTTGTCCCTCTTTTGCTCAGCTTCTTTATTCTCTGTCATTTGGTCTTCTATATCACTAATTCTTTCTTCTGCCTCATTTATCCTAGCAGTGAGAGCCTCCATTTTTGATTGCACCTCATTCATAGCTTTTTTTATTTCAACTTGGTTAGATTTTAGTTCTTTTATTCTCCAGAAAGGGCTTTTATATCTCTCAAGAGGGTTTCTCTAATATCTTCCATGCCTTTTTCGAGCCCGGCTAGAACCTTGAGAATTGTCATTCTGAACTCTAGATCTGACATATTACCAATGTCTGTATTGATTAGGTCCCTAGCCTTCGGTACTGCCTCTTGTTCTTTTTTGTGTGTTGAATTTTTCCGTCTTGTCATTTTGTCCAGAGAAGAGTATATGAGGGGGCAAGTAAAATACTAAAAGGGTGGCAACAACCCCAGGAAATAATCCTTTAACCAAATTAGAAGAGATCCCAAATCGTGAGGGGGGATAAAGGGGATAAAAAGAGGTTCAAAAAGGAAGAAAGAAAAAAAAGAAAAAAAGAAAAAAAAAAAGAAAAGAATTTTTAAAAAAATGAAAACACCTTAGAAAAATATAAAAAAGAAAAAATATATGTATTAGATAAACTAGTAAAAAATCGTTAAAAAAAGAAAAAGGTAACAGTTAAAAAAAAAATTTTACCCGAAGGCGAGAAAAAAAAACAAAAAATGAAAAAGAAAAAAATTAAATTAACCCCAAGACTAAAAAAAATCACAGGGCAAAAGTCAGGAATTCCGTGCTTTGCTTTCTCCTCCTCTAGAATTCTGCTGCTCTCCTTGGTATTGAAACCGCACTCTTTGGTAGGTGAACTTGATCTCGGCTGGATTTCTTGTTGATCTTCTGGGGGAGGGGCCTGGTGTAGTGATTCTCAAGTGTCTTTGCCCCAGGCGGAATTGCACCGCCCTTACCCAGGGCCGGGGTGAGTAATCCGCTTGGGTTTGCTTTCAGGAGCTTTTGTTCCCTAAGCGCTTTCCGTAGAGTTCCGGAGGACGGGAATACAAATGGCGGCCTCCTGGTCTCCGGCCCGGAGGAGCCGAGAGCCCAGGGCCGCACTCCTCAGTGCGCGCTCAGAGAACCGCGCCCAGTTACTCCCGTCTGCCTGACCTCCGGCCGCGCTCCGAGCTCACCGAGCCTGCGACCGGTTCAAGGTCACCCCGAGCTGCGAGCTTACTGTCGGCTCTGTCTCTGTAGCCGGCTTTCCCGTTCCAATACCCACAAGCTCTGCGACACTCAGACACCCCTGATCCTTCTGTGACCCTGCGGGACCTGAGGCCACGCTGACCCCGTGTGGGCTTTGCCCCGGGTAGCCTCTGGAGCGATGTCCCTCAGCGGAACAGACTTTTAAAAGTCCTGATTTTGTGCACGGTTGCTCCGCCGCTTGCCGGGAGCCGGCCCCTCCCCCCGGGGTCTATCTTCCCGTTGCTTTGGATTCACTTCTCCGCCGGTCCTACCTTTCAGAAAGTGGTTGTTTTCTGTTTCCAGAATTGCTGTTGTTCTTCTCTTCGATCTGCCGATGGATTTTCAGGTGTTTGCAATCTTTAGATAAGCTATCTAGCTGATCTCCGGCTAGCTGAAGTAGTCTCGGCCTGCTACTTCTCCGCCATCTTGACTCCTCAAGAGGTGATATTTAAATGTTCCTTCTTTCCTGCTTCAAAGTTTCTGAGGGTTTTTCTAAGTGTCTTCTGTAGAATTCAGCCTCATTTGCCTCTTTATAGGGTTGTTTTTTTTTTCCACATTCCCTGACTCCCTTTTCTTTCCTTTGTCCCTTGTGCTACCTGTAGTCATCTGCGAAACAAACACCTATAACCAATTCCTTGTACTAAGATCTCCTTTTTGAAGAATTGAAACCAACCAATCATTGTATTTCCAGCAACTTAGTGCCCAGCATGGAGGAGTTCAGTGAATGTGTGCTCAATACCCTGATTGTGTTGAACCCAGTTTTAGTCAAAAGCCTTGAACCTACTGCCAGAAGACCAAAACCCTAGCCCTCTCTGTTTATGTGGCTTTGGGCTCTAGACTTCAGCTTGCTCCTTTGAGAAGGAACCTTCCTCATGGGATTGCCATGAGATCAAATGCTGTGATGCACACATATGAAGGAACATGGTAACACAAAGTGTCCCACTTGGCATTTATGTTTATGTAAATTTCTTATAGTGGAGCTAAACGCCTGTAGATGGTAATTTTGTTTCATCAAACTTTATATTTTTAGGAGTCTGTAGTTTAGAGCCTAAGGATTGGAACAATGAATTGTGACTATATTTGCAATAGCCAGTGTTATACTCAGGAGTGTAAAGGGTGACAAGCAATAAAAAGACTATCCCTGTCAAGTGAAGTATTATCCTGCTCATAGACAAAAATTAGCACACATAAAAGAATTGGCTAAACTGTGTGATCAGCTACTGGCTAATTGCAGAAATTAAGAGAGGGGAGAGATTGACAGTTGCTAGATTAGTCATGGGAACTCATGGAGGAACCAGGTGCTGGTGGGCACTAAATCTGGGCAGGAAGAAATCCATGTGGAGGATGCACAAAGTAGTGGGTCCAGGAAGAATGAGGGGCTTGGGGTTTCTGGAGACCGAGTCATCAGACTAGATGAAAGAGTGCAGAGTGACAGTGTGAGATATGGTCAAGAACACATGCTGAGTTCCTTCGACCTGCCTGAGAACATCGCCTAGAACATTCTGTTCTATTAGATAAATCTTTATTTCTATATTTGCATTAACAAGGATGACAACACAAATGCCCTATTTTGTGTGAAGATTTAATTTTGTAATATACAGAAAGCATTTAGTGAGGTGGGATAATGAGGTGTGTGGTATCTCACTATATATTATGTAGTTATTACATCCTTATTGCTGTTATCATTATTCTCTTTGTGAGAAAGAAATCTAGGTTCTCTGTAGTTCAGTCATGAAGACTCTTTTAATTCACCATGAACTTGATATATTTGATTTTGACTTTTCTCCTCACTTCACAATTCAGCTCGTACACTATTAGGAAATAAACCAATAAAAACAATAACCTCAGAATTCTACTGAATTTTCAGAGCACATACTACCACCATATGTATCTTCCCAGGAATTAAAGAAGAAAAAGAATGTTGGGAAAAAAGATGTTGTATTCCTAGAAAGTGAATACTGTTTTGCTTCCCAAGTTCTAACCTGCCTTTTACTTGCGAATTATCTTTCTTCATTCAAGGGAAGCTTCAGGAAGAAAGGTTATGGCCGAGCAGACAGGTAATTCCCAGCAAGGAGTTTGGTGCCTCAGTTTTACTGTCCCATAAAAGTTAAATGCAGTTATTTTGGGAAAAAAACAGAATTGATCCTATATTTGAATATCACACAAAAAAAGTGCCACAAGTGACTCACAGGGTTGTTCTGTCTTTAGCTGCCTTCATCATAATCTTATTAACATAGGTTGGAACTTTTGGTAAGTTGTTTCCAATCCCACATTATTGAAAATGTTGACTTGATTCTTATACTATGGAGTCTTTGTTGTAAGACTTAACTCGGTAAAAGCTTACCAAATCCAGAAATTCTTTTCAAGGTATTTTAAATCTGTTTAAAAACACTTTTGTCCCTAGAAAGAGTCAACTATGGAAAAGAATGAATAACATATATGTAAATATTTATTCTACACTTCTGATATATGGAATATCCTACTTGTGTCTATATTTTTATGGACTCATAATATTCTTTTGGCTTTTACCGGCAGGTTATGCAATTTTTCTAGGTAGACCTGGTTTTATTATTGCCAAAAACGAACTCATCAAGTACAATAAACTTTTTCTTATTCTTAAACTAAAAGAACATGTGTTTTTGAAATACCTAGCAACATAAGAACAGATTGTGGTATTTTCATTTAATTAAATACTATACAGTGATAATAAATAAAGTACTCTTCAAAATATGAATGATTTTAAAAATGAAAACAGTGCTAGATTAAGAAAGCAATATAAAAAGATATAACTTCATTTATAGAAAGTTCACAAGCAAGCTAAACTAAATTACAGTGTTTAGGAGTGCATAAGTAAGTGATAAAACCATTAAGAAAAGCAAGGATTTGATTAGTATAAATGAAAGGATAATAATCACGTATAAAGACATGAGAGGTGATTAATGCCAGCAAGGACATGGATGTGCCTCTTGTACTGATCACACCCTGCACATATCTTCTACTCCTTTGACCCTCTGATTAACAGTCAGCAAATTTCATTCCCCATTGTACGGAATTAGGAGACACTACCTGGAGAAAAACAATTACTATGCATTGTCTCCTTTTATATTTATGACCACAGATCTGGGTTATCCTCCAGTGTTGTCCCGTAATCCTTCCATATTTCTACATCCAATTCATCCCACACTTGCCATAAGAGTAATATTTTACAGCACCCTGTTTCCCCTGACACATCTACATCCTCTCGTCTCTTCGCTCTTAACTGAGGATCTCATTTCCCTGGGAAACCAAGGAAAGCAGAAGAGCATGTTCTGATTTTCTCTCTTCTGAATCCATCAATCCATATTGGCATCTATATTTTCTGTTGTCTTTGTTGTTACAAAGACGTGCTGTTTTTCTTTAAGCCAAACCTACTTTGAGTATTGATTCCAATTTCTTCGTATCTTCTTAAGTTCACTGTTTTGGCTCTTGTCTGTTTTCCCTCCTACCTTCAGATTTTCTCACCAAGTTGAAACATACTCTAAGTTTCCCTGTTGTTAAAAAGAAGAAAGAAAACTCCTTTAACCCACCATCTGCCTCCATCCAATGACTTTTATTCCATGTCTATCTATTGCAAAAATTACCAAGAGAGGGACCTTATTCTCACTGCTTCCCCTTCTAAGTCTGTTTTCTCCTCCCCTCAATCCAATTAAACCTCCATTCCCTGTGTTCCACTAAAAATGATTTTCCAAACTAGTGAGTAACCCCCTTGAGGCCAAATCCAAAGGTCTACTCCCAGTTTTTATTTGTTCAACTTCTTAGCAGCCTTTGACATGGTTTGATCAAGTTTTCAGGACATGGCCTCTTCTGTTTTTTCCCATCCCTCCCTGTAGCTACATATAATATTCTCACACTACTTTTTATCTCTTTCATCTGGATCTCTACTCTGTGGTCCTCAGTGTTTCAAGTTCTCTCTTTCTCTCTACTCATTCCAATAATGCTTATATCCAAATTTCTAACTTTAAATACATCTATACAATGAAAACTCAAAATTTATATATATATATATAACCAAGCCCTTGCCCCTAAATACCAGACTGTAATTTCCACAGGCTGATTTGACATCTCTATTTTAATTTATAATAGTATCCTAAGCCTAGCTAGACCAAAATGCAATTCTTTTTTTATTTTTTATTTTTTTTTATTTTTTATTTTTTATAAACATATATTTTTATCCCCAGGGGTACAGGTCTGTGAATCACCAGGTTTACACACTTCACAGCACTCACCAAATCACATACCCTCCCCAATGTCCATAATCCCACCCCCTTCTCCCAAACCCCCTCCCTCCGGCAACCCTCAGTTTGTTTCGTGAGATTAAGAGTCACTTATGGTTTGTCTCCCTCCCAATCCCATCTTGTTTCATTTATTCTTCTTCTACCCACTTAAGCCTCCATGTTGTATCACCACTTCCTCATATCAGGGAGATCATATGATAGTTGTCTTTCTCTGCTTGACTTATTTCGCTAAGCATGATACGCTCTAGTTCCATCCATGTTGTTGCAAATGGCAAGATTTCATTTCTTTTGATGGCTGCATAGTATTCCATTGTGTATATATACCACATCTTCTTGATCCATTCATCTGTTGATGGGCATCTAGGTTCTTTCCATAGTTTGGCTATTGTGGACATTGCTGCTATAAACATTCGGGTGCATGTGCCCCTTTGGATCACTATATTTGTATCTTTAGGGTAAATACCCAATAGTGCAATTGCTGGGTCATAGGGCAGTTCTATTTTCAACATTTTGAGGAACCTCCATGCTGTTTTCCAGAGTGGCTGCACCAGCTTGCATTCCCACCAACAGTGTAGGAGGGTTCCCCTTTCTCCGCATCCTCGCCAGCATCTGTCATTTCCTGACTTGTTGATTTTAGCCATTCTGACTGGTGTGAGGTGATATCTCATTGTGGTTTTGATTTGTATTTCCCTGATGCCGAGTGATATGGAGCACTTTTTCATGTGTCTGTTGGCCATCTGGATGTCTTCTTTGCAGAAATGTCTGTTCATGTCTTCTGCCCATTTCTTGATTGGATTATTTGTTCTTTGGGTGTTGAGTTTGCTAAGTTCTTTATAGATTCTGGACACTAGTCCTTTATCTGATATGTCGTTTGCAAATATCTTCTCCCATTCTGTCAGTTGTCTTTTGATTTTGTTAACTGTTTCCTTTGCTGTGCAAAAGCTTTTGATCTTGATGAAATCCCAATAGTTCATTTTTGCCCTTGCTTCCCTTGCCTTTTGCGTTGTTCCTAGGAAGATATTGCTGCGGCAGAGGTCGAAGAGGTTGCTGCCCGTGTTCTCCTCAAGGATTTTGATGGATTCCTTTCGTACATTGAGATCCTTCATCCATTTTGAGTCTATTTTTGTGTGTGGTGTAAGGAAATGGTCCAATTTCATTTTTCTGCATGTGGCTGTCCAATTTTCCCAGCACCATTTATTGAAGAGGCTGTCTTTTTTCCATTGGACATTCTTTCCTGCTTTGTCGAAGATTAGTTGACCATAGATTTGAGGGTCTATTTCTGGGCTCTCTATTCTGTTCCATTGATCTATGTGTCTGTTTTTGTGCCAGTACCATGCTGTCTTGGTGATGACAGCTTTGTAATAGAGCTTGAAGTCCGGAATTGTGATGCCACCAACGTTGGCTTTCTTTTTCAATATCCCTTTGGCTATTCGAGGTCTTTTCTGGTTCCATATAAATTTTAGCATTATTTGTTCCATTTCTTTGAAAAAGATGGATGGTACTTTGATAGGAATTGCATTAAATGTGTAGATTGCTTTAGGTAGCATAGACATTTTCACAATATTTATTCTTCCAATCCAGGAGCATGGAACATTTTTCCATTTCTTTGTGTCTTCCTCAATTTCTTTCATGAGTACTTTATAGTTTTCTGAGTATAGATTCTGTGTCTCTTTGGTTAGGTTTATTCCTAGGTATCTTATGGTTTTGGATGCAATTGTAAATGGGATTGACTCCTTAATATCTCTTTCTTCTGTCTTGCTGTTGGTGTAGAGAAATGCAACTGATTTCTGTGCATTGATTTTATATCCTGACACTTTACTGAATTCCTGTATAAGTTCTAGCAGTTTTGGAGTGGAGTCTTTTGGGTTTTCCACATATAGTATCATATCATCTGTGAAGAGTGATAATTTGACTTCTTCTTTGCCGATTTGGATGCCTTTAATTTCCTTTTGTTGTCTGATTGCTGAGCCTAGGACCTCTAGTACGATGTTGAATAGCAGTGGTGATAATGGACATCCCTGCCGTGTTCCTGACCTTAGCGGAAAAGCTTTCAGTTTTTCTCCATTGAGAATGATATTTGCGGTGGGTTTTTCATTGATGGCATTCTTCTCTAGTGCACATGGAACATTCTCCAGAATAGATCACATCCTCGGTCCTAAATCAGGACTCAACCGGTATCAAAAGATTGGGATCATTCCCTGCATATTTTCAGACCACAATGCTCTAAAGCTAGAACTCAACCACAAAAGGAAGTTTGGAAAGAACCCAAATACATGGAGACTAAACAGTATCCTTCTAAAGAATGAATGGGTCAACCGGGAAATTAAAGAAGAATTGAAAAAAATCATGGAAACAAATGATAATGAAAATACAACGGTTCAAAATCTGTGGGACACAACAAAGGCAGTCCTGAGAGGAAAATATATAGCGGTACAAGCCTTTCTCAAGAAACAAGAAAGGTCTCAGGTACACAACCTAACCCTACACCTAAAGGAGCTGGAGAAAGAACAAGAAAGAAACCCTAAGCCCAGCAGGAGAAGAGAAATCATAAAGATCAGAGCAGAAATCAATGAAATAGAAACCAAAAAAACAATAGAACAAATCAACGAAACTAGGAGCTGGTTCTTTGAAAGAATTAATAAAATTGATAAACCCCTGGCCCGACTTATCAAAAAGATAAGAGAAAGGACCCAAATAAATAAAATCATGAATGAAAGAGGAGAGATCACAACTAACACCAAAGAAATACAAACTATTATAAGAACATACTATGAGCAACTCTACGGCAATAAATTTGACAATCTGGAAGAAATGGATGCATTCCTAGAAACATATAAACTACCACAACTGAACCAGGAAGAAATAGAAAGCCTGAACAGACCCATAACCAGTAAGGAGATTGAAACAGTCATTAAAAATCTCCAAACAAACAAAAGCCCAGGGCCAGACGGCTTCCCGGGGGAATTCTACCAAACATTTAAAGAAGAACTAATTCCTATTCTCCTGAAACTGTTCCAAAAAATAGAAATGGAAGGAAAACTTCCAAACTCATTTTATGAGGCCAGCATCACCTTGATCCCAAAACCAGACAAGGATCCCACCAAAAAAGAGAGCTATAGACCGATATCCTTGATGAACACAGATGCGAAAATACTCAACAAAATACTAGCCAATAGGATTCAACAGTACATTAAAAAGATTATTCACCACGACCAAGTGGGATTTATTCCAGGGCTGCAAGGTTGGTTCAACATCCGCAAATCAGTCAATGTGATACAACACATCAATAAAAGAAAGAACAAGAACCATATGATACTCTCAATAGATGCTGAAAAAGCATTTGACAAAGTACAACATCCCTTCCTGATCAAAACTCTTCAAAGTGTAGGGATAGAGGGCACATACCTCAATATCATCAAAATGCAATTCTTAATCCATGCCTCCCTCCCCACCTTCTGAGTCTTCCCATGTCCTTCCAATATCAAATAATGGTATCACAATTTACTCAGTTGCTTAAACCACAAACCAAAAAAATCATTATATTTTCTACATATATTTTTTCTTTCTGTTTATCTGTCTATCTACTGTAGTATAACTTAGCATAAAATACTATTGGTTTTACCTGCAGAATAAATCTTGGATCCAAGCACTTCCTTCCACTCTCATCGAAATTCATTTGGAATCCAAGCAATGTTCTCCGTTCGCACAGCAAACCGTTCTCTGGTCTAAACTGGTACTGTCTATTGCCTGGAATTTTACTTTAACCACTTCACTGATCTCCTGCTTATACATCTATCTTATCTTTCTGAGACTTATTCTTCATGGAGTGATAGCAATCTCTAAAAATCCTACTAAAAACAATTTCAATAACATTTAATAACATTTTGTGTTTCCATAAATAAAGTTGAATGACAAAATTGCCCACGACCACTGTTCCTATTTCAGCATTGTAATGGAGACATCAGCAATGCAATAAAACTGGAAAAGGGAACATATATGTAAAACTTGGAAGGGAAGATGTCAGTTATACTTATTTTCAAATAATATGATTTTCTGTATAGAAAAATCACATAGACTAATAGAAAAAAATTCTTCCTATAAATACAGCAGAAACTGAAAGTTGTGCTTTAATAACTGTTCTCCACTTCTTACATGATAATAAAGTTAGATTGGACCTTTATTAATCCAAGTAAAGACGACTGCTCCCAATATCTCTTATAGCTAGGTTCTAGTGAACAAGATGCAAAAAGAAATGGTGTGTATGGTTTCTGGACTGTGTTCCTCTTTTTTTTTTTTTTTAAGGTTATATTTATTTATTTGAGAGGGAGAGTGAGCAAGATCGAGGGAAAGAGTAGTGGAGGGGCAGAAGGAGAAGCAGAGTGCTCACTGATCAGAGAGCCCCATGGGAGGCTGGATCCCAGAAGCTCGGGATCATGACCTGAGCCCAAGGCAGATGCTTAACCAACTGAGCCACCCAGGCACTCCCTGAAATACTTGTCTTGGCACAAAAGGAGAACCAATAACTTAAAATTGATGTGTCCCATATGTCCTTCATCAATCTCATATGCCTCCTCTCAGAAAATTAACCTTGTCATAAAATGTTTTATCAAGAATATAATTTATATTGTTATTAAATATAAATATTTCCTTAAACTATGTAGAATATTACATTGTGTTTACTTCTAAATGTTCCTTTAATGTTTTACATAATATGTAACATTACATATACAACTTACTTTTTCATTCATTATATTTTTAAGATTCTAATCATGCTATTATATATTGATATAGTTCATGCATAATATTTTATAGTATAATACTCTATGAAAGTAGGACAATTTATTTACTGAGCTTTTTGTTTTGTTTGATGATATATGAATATCTATAACAGAGTTTGGCAAATTATAGGCATTTAATAAAAATTTGGATAGTAAGTGAAATAATTCATTTCCATGATTATGGACATTTGAGTTGCTCCAAGTTTTTGTTACTACAAATAAGGCAACAGTAAATGCTGAGTATGTCTCAGCATTCAAAATAGCTGTGAGAATTCTTTAATAGCTATCTTCTGAAATACAAATCACCAACAATTTTCTCATAGGAGAATTTCATTAATAAGTGTTATGGGCTAAATTGTGTTTCTTCAAAATACATACGGTTAAAGCCTATCTTCAGTACACCAGAAGGTGACTGTATTTGAAGATAGGGTCTTTAAGGAGGTAATATAGGTTAAATGAGGTCACTGGGGTGGGTCCTGATGTAATATGTCTGGTGTACTCATAAAAAGAGATGATTAGGACACAAACACACACAGAAAGAGGACCATGTAGACACAGGCAAAGTCAGCCTTCCACAATGCAGGGAGAGAGGCCTTGCTAATACCTTCTTCTCAGATTACTAGATGTAAATGTAAGAAAATACATTTCTGTTGTTTAAGACACCCAGTCTGTGGTACTTTGTTATGATGGTTCTAGTAAACAAATACAAGAAGTAACTTGCAGTGAATTCTCATCTAATGTTCTGAAATGACTTTTCTCTATGTTTTTAAACATATCATGGTATTATTTAAAAAATATAAACAGTGCAAAACTTGGTTACAGGCCTATCTTTGAATCACATACACTCTCATGGAAGAATATGTATAAAATGTAACCAAGAATGATTCTTAAAGTTTAGTAGATTTTACTTTTTTCTCTTATATGAGGAAATTAAATCTTTTTCAATGTGCTGATGCTGATACCATTTATAATAAAAAAATTCTGATTTGTAACTTCATCAGTCATAAGAATTGCAATGCTCCCATTATAATTTCAAATGGCTTTATTCTGGAAGCACAAAGGTTTCATTCAAAATATAGGGGATGAGTTTCAAATGTTGCTATAAAATAGCTTAAATGTCTCCAAGAAAAGCAGTGTTAATCTTAAAAGCAAAGTGATATACAAAGTATGTGATTAGGGAGTATTTCTACAAATATCCATATGCCCAAGTGGACTTCTCAAAGTTCCTAATTTTAAATCTAAGATGTAGCGATACTGTTCAACCATTTTCTCAGTGTCACAGTTGAGGCAATGGTCCTCATAATCCACCATTTTGCTTCATTCAGGGGCAAAAGAATTGAGCAATGAGCAAAGATAAGCCCGGGACAAGGTGCTATTCATTTCTATAGTGTAATCTGTCTCCCGCTGCTTTTGCTTATTACTGCCCTCACTTCATTTTATTTCCCTTAGGAATGTGCGTGCAGCTTGGCTAGGGTAGTAGAATTATCACGAAAATCAACCCCATTGCTGCTTGACCAATGAATAAGAGCCTGATGATTCCTTGATCCCCGTTTGGATTTGTACATTTTATCAATTGTTAATGTGGTCTCTGCCTGACATTCCCCATCCCCCACCATTACACATCTTCTGAAAAGGAAAAGCAGATACTTCAAGTTCTAGTATAGGATGGAAATGCTCTGTCATTCTGTCCCTCCTGTTCCTTCCTTCCTTCCTTTCTTTCTTTCTTTTTTTTTTTTCTGTTCTCAAATCTACCACGGTAGGATATATAATTTAGGAACAAATTATTTGGATATTATGTTATTTTGAATAAATGAATTGAATTTGTTGGTTTGACTTGCCTTATTTCAGCTTCTACTTGCACTAAATTCTTTCTCTACTATAACAGAGATCATAATTTCTGCTAGTACCTTGTAACATTTCTAGCCATATGGAGGTTGACAAGGTGTCTATATCTGTGCTACGTGGCAGAAACTTGTAAGATATGGGATTTGGAAACAGAGATTTTATGTTAGAATTTCTTTTTCCACTGACTGTTTGCTATGTGATTTTATTCAAATTATTTAACATTTTTGACATTCAGCTCCCTCACCTGTAAACTGGAAGAGATAATCATTTTAAAAAGTGAAAAAGTCTTCATAAAGCCATGAAATGTAAATGAAACTAGTACAAGACATAGCACATAGTGAACACTCTTGCTATTATTTTATTATCATTCAGACTTTTACTAATACGTTAAACTTTTATTGAAACTTACTGTTTGCTAAGTCTGGTGCTTGGTGCTGGCAATATCTAGATGAAATAAGGCATAGAACATTTCCTGAGAAGGTAACTTGTCTAAAGGAGGAGTCATATAAAGCACAAATAATTGCACTGCAGCATAATAACTATGATGGAGGTTTATGAAAAGAACTTAAGGAGAAACCTCTCCATACCAACCCTACACATACACCTGACATTCCCTATCCAGTGCCTTCAATTATTTCTTTTCAAATGTCATTATTACCATGCTACATATTTCCCTCATCTGTTTGTTTATTGTCTGTGAATTCCTACCAGAATATAAGATTATGGGAGAAAGAGATTTCTGTCATTTAGTTTGCTGCTGCCACATGGATACCTCAAACACTGCTTGGCAGATTGTAAGTTCACAGGAAATAATTGGAGAAGGAATGGCTTACGGTGCTCCCTAATTCATACCATTCACATTGAATGACCAAACAGTTTCCTCCTTTAAGCTCTTTTATTGTTCTAGAAGATAGGACTTAACATGTAACTTCTCAAGAGCTAGAGATGGAGAAATATAGTACATATACATATTAGTTTCTCAGAGGTCATAGATCTGAAGAGAATAAATAGCTCAATCACTGAAGATGGAAGCTAGGTCTAAAAAAAAAAAAATGGAATGGAAAGGAAGTAAGTTTTAATTCTTACATTCATGGTCAAACTAGAAATATGTAAGACCAGAGAGACTTTGCTTAATAGCAATTAACTGAAAACAAGAGGTAAGACATTTAGCTCATCGCAAAGATACAATGAGCAAGAGACTTTCCAAACTAAGCTAAGAAAAAAGTATGTTTTTAGTGTGCTAGTGAAGAACTAGGATTTAACATCCCCACTCTATTATGCACCAGTGAGTCAACAACTGAGGAATTGTGCTGACTTTTGGGATAAAAAATTGACAATTGCTCTGATTGTCTTGGAGAACAGGTCATATAAATACTGAGCATAAGAAGTATGTATGATCTGAAAGAGAAAAGATTTAGAGAAAAATATGATTGCTGCTTTCAAATATTTGATGGACCATTTTCCCTAAGAGTTTACATTTGTTCTAATAATTGAGTAGTGGTGTGGCATAATAGTCAAATGGAGGAAATTTCAGTTTCAACACAGACATGAACTACCTATTATTTTGGTTGCTTGCACTCTCAGTTTTCTAGTATCACCAAAAAAAAAAAAAAAAAAAAAAAAGTAAATCTTACATTATATGGTTGTTGTGATAATTAAAAATACTACTGGTTAAACCTATGTCACATACTAGGTTTTCTATAGATTATAACTACACTACATGGAGTTACAGCAAAATTCAAAACAATTAAATTGTTCAAACATGGAATCGACTTCCTTCTCAGTATCACCAGAAGAAGTTCAATGGCTAAATGGCTGTCCATCATCAATTTTGCAAGGTCCTTTTCAATGCCATAATTATATACCTACTTTAGTCTCTATCACTGCCATGGAGACTATTCTAGGAACATGTAATACAAAACAAACCCAGTAAAGACACAGAATGCTTCCAAATAAATACTCTTACAGCACATATAGATATTCCTGAATATAGAGGTAAACTTTCATGTATCAGTAAAGGTCTTACGAGACTAGGCAGGCTTAAATCTTAGCTGTGTCATTTAGCAGCCTTGAACTCTTTTTTTGTTGTTTTTAATTTAATTTTTTTTCAGTGTTCCAAAATTCATTGTTTATGCACCACACCCAGTGTTCCATGCAATATGGGCCCTCCACAATACCCACCACCAGGCTACTCCCCACCTCACCCCCAAAACCCTCAGTTTCTCAGAGTCCACAGTCTCTAATGGTTTGTCTCCCCCTCCAATTTTCCCTAACTCACTTCTCTCCAACTCCCAATGTCCTCTGTGTTATTCCTTATGCTCTACAAGTAAGTGAAACCCTATGATAATTGAATCTCTCTGCTTGACTTCTTTCACTCAGCATAATCTCTTCTAGTCCCATCCATGTTGATACAAAATTTGGGTATTCATCCTTTCTGATGGAGGGATAATACTCCATTTGTGTGTGTGTGTGTGTGTGTATGTATATATCCATTTGTCTGTTGAAGGGCATCTTGGTTCTTTCCACAGTTTGGCAACTGTGGCCATTGCTGCTATATTGGGGTACAGATGGCCCTTCTTTTCACTACATCTGTATCTTTGGAGTAAATACCCAGTAGTGCAATTGCAGGGTCATAAGGTAGCTCTATGTTTAATTTCTTAAAGATTCTGTTTTCCAAAGCAGCTGCACCAATTTGAACTCCTGGCAAATTCTCAATCTCTCTTAACTTCAGTAAGAGTAAATTGGAGGTAATATTTTCTCACAGTTATTGAGAGTGATTATCCGGCCCTTAGTGTATAATATAGTACATTTCAGTCACTCAGTAAAAAATCATATCTCCCTTGTTATTCCCTGGAGAAATAACAATTATCACTTGTTTTCTCTTTTTCAAAATGGAGATGAGAATGCAGTAGTGATATAGTAGCCAAATGAGATTTGAGAAAATGCTCACAGTTGTTTGAAACTACAATTCATAAGTGGAATATAAAAAAAGATTGGGGCAAAGAATCAGGCAATAAGGTTTGATACAAGTCTATCATTGATTCTACCACCTTGAGCAAGTCATTGGATCCTTACCTCTCTATAAAGGGCAAAGAATGAAGATGCTCTTGAGCAAATAGAAGAACAAACACAGAAAAATATGAATGGTACAATATACTGACATGCTTTTACTCAATAAATTTTACATTTCATTTAAAAATGGTTAAGTTTATTATTTGCAGGTAACTAAGAGAAATACAGTGAAAATAAATAGAAAATCATTGTCTATGAAAGACTGTATTTCTTCTAAACAACAATGAGTTTTAATGATGAAGGTCCTTGTTTTTATAGGAAAAATTAAACAAGCACATTAAAATTTTAAGTGAGTTAGTTCTATAAGTATTGTTATACATTTTATAATTATGTAAGTCACTTCAGTCTCTCTTATTGGTTTGTAAGTAAAATTAGGGGAGGAAAATATCCTTCTTATTTATTCTATACATTGAGTTTTATATGAATACAAGTTTTATTATTATACTTTGGATGAATAAATAAATTAATTGAACAGGCCAAATAAGAGTTTGGCTCAGAGATGCACTGCAATCCATTTCCACTTTCTCCCTTATCACCACCCTAACTGGGCTTAATATACACTTGCTTCCCACTGTAGGTTTGTGTGTGTGTGTGTGTGTGTGTGTGTGTGTGTGTGCATGTGTGTGTTTAATGTCAGCTTTATTTTTCTTGATTCAGCTTTTTGAACAAAAAGTTCATCATATTGTTCTTTCACCCACAGTGTCTGGGAGACAGTAGCCATCAGGAAGTTTTCTGTAAATGACAAAGCAGTGGACCTCATAATTGCAGGGAGGAGAATTGTTGATGTTGACAAAATAAGCTTCAGGGAATATTCCAACTCTGATTGTAAGATATCTCTGCTGCTTCTGCATTGAATCATTACAGTCATCTTTCCCACATTTCCATTTCTGTTACACATGCCTAGAAACATGCTCAGGAGCAAGAGTTTTATTTAAAGTATCCAGCAACTGCTAGAGAGTGACTAATCAAACTAGAAGTCATCCACATGCTAGTTAGAGCAAAGGCCCTAAAGACCTCTTACAGTGCTAAACATTATTTTGAAGATGCAGAATAGTCAGTTGGGCTGGAGGGGTTTCTAGGGGAAGAAGCCAACTAGTAAACCAGAATGGGGGAAGGATACTAGAAGGCATTGAGTAGTGACTAATTACTCAGTGGAATGGAAATACTTCAAAATCTTAACAAGCAGTATGGCTATGTTAGAACATACTGGCTGAATTTCAGCTCTGCTTAGCAACATGTATTAATAAAAGAATTGGCAGAATGTCAGCAAGTTCTGCAAATTGAAATCCTGCCAATTCTTTTTGACTACCACAACCCTTAACAATCTCTGCTAACATCCCTTTCCTTGAAGAATGCAGACTGGAAAATGAGTGGGGAATTTTAGTATCTGCAGAAATGTGAATGGTATAACTCACTATTTTACAGAAGCTTGATTTATAGGAGGGGAATGGGAAATTATGTGTGAGATCTAAAATTGCAATCTCTTGGGATCTTTTCTACTTTTGAAAAGGGAGGCAGGTCAGGTCAGAATTTTATTATTTTTGGCCAAAGGCCAATGAATGTCTTACAATGTGATCTTAACATGTTACCAAAAAATCAAATCAGAATAAAGTTAGAATGAGATTCTAAGCTCAAAAGTTTGTAATGAGAGTTGAGAGTTAATTTCATAAAAAGAGACAGCAAGCTAATACTTCAGTTTGTTTTTCTTAACTTGCAGTGTCTTAATTTTCCACTAGCTGCTTCAAATGTCACACATGAAGAGAGAATTCACATTCTACCATAATCAGAAGAGAGAATTAATTATTTTTAAAGTTTTAAAATTGTAACTGCACCCAAGAAGCTTCTTATATGATCACAGATTCATGAGGACGAATCCATGGATATCTAAAAGGGATCTTAACTCAGAGATTTCAAAGTTACCTACATATTAGTTTGGTTGAGTTTTTGATTTTTGCCCTCAGTGATAGACTTGCATTGTGACAGTTTGCAGCTGAAGAAAGTTAAAACTAATTGAGTAAAATTATCTTTTTTGATCTCTATTTAAATGCTTTAAATCAGGTGGAATGTGGAAAATATCTTTTATGAAATACTTTAAATAACATTTACTCATGGTAGAAATTGGAGTCTGTGCAAATGCCTTGTAGTGCAGGACAAAAGTATAGCAAGTGTGTCAATTTAAATCATGTGTGTTATATAGACCACAATCTATAAATCCATTTATAAAATATACAAGCCCTTTTTATGTTAAATAATTCCTTCCCAAACTGGTAAAACAAATAAGCAAATAAACCAAAACTTCCATAAAATAAAATAATTTGTTTGAATTTGAGCATTCTAAAAGGGTCAGAAACATATATAAACTTGTTTTTAGTGCATTTTAAGAAATTTTCTGATAAAATAAGTTTCTATCCAGAAAAAAAAAAAAAGGCTAATCATGTGCTATTAGTTTAATAGGCTCATTATTTATTTCTTGAATTTTCTCAAGTAGTTAATTGGTTCCTAAATAAACAAGCTTTGAACACAGTTTTTTCTTACATTGGGGAAAATTAATTGCTATTTGGCTCCCTGAAATAGTCTTAGAGTATGCAAGGAATTGAACTCACTCATTTGTACATAGGTGCCATGGTGGTTTGAGGTAAGTGCAAGGAAGCTTTTCTTCCCATAGTGCCTTAGTTCTGATCTCTTAGATCACTGAGACCATGAAATCACTGCTTGGAATCACAGTTTAGGGAGGAATCTTGATGTAACGCCCACTTCTTATTATCCATTTCATAATTAGGGAATGTAGTCTCATATAATAATGTATCTCAGGTTTAATTCCATATGCCTGTGAATTTCTTTCCTTTATACTCTCTAGACTAATGAAGTCTACATTCCTTAGCTTACTTTTGACATTTTGGTGGCCCTCAATCTTTCTAAATTTATTTATCATTAACAGATCTTCTGAGTCCTCTGCTTCACTTAAACTGATCTTCTTACACCACCACTTTCCAGTAGAACAAGGCACATCACTTCTAATTTTTGCTAAAACTACCTTCGGGGGGGGGGGCGGGGAGGAGTATGGGTCAGGATCTGGGGTGTTAATTAAATCCTACGCTTACTTCAATATTCCTCTATTAGCAAAGCCTCCCAGCCTGCTTTATATTTGTGACATGTATAAGTTATGTTCTTACATCACCTTCTTTCACTCTTGGAAATGAGAGCTGCTTGAGAGGGGATCTATGTCATATATTTTGTGTCACGGCACCTTCCCAACAGAATGTGAAAACAGAGAAGGTGCTTAACGAAGCATGGATTTTCTTTGTCCATATCTGCATCTCTTGCTCTGTAATCAAAGCAACACTGATGAAGAGGAAAGAATGATGATAGTAGAATTGTCTCTGTTTTACCAATTTTCAGGGTGCCTTCTATATTTTTAATAAAAATACAATCAATATCAAGAGTGAAAAACAAATTAGCAATCGCTCCCTACGATAGTTATTAGTGCTGGTCATTGTTACTGCTGGCTCTGTACCTTCCAGGAATGTGGTAGTATTACATTTTCTGACCATCTTTGGGTTGGGAAGGATGGTAACTCTGTCCTATACACTGTGCATGAAGATGTCACTCCCTGGCAAAGGCATTGATTTGTAGGTAGAAGAGAACTTCTCTTTCCCTCTGGCTCGCTCACGAGCAGCACATGGGATGGGGAGGAGCTCCATCAGTCCAGCTTGTCCTAATGAACACAACTTCTTTGCCAAAATGAGAGAATCATAGAAGTGAGAAATAGGTCTTTGATATTTAAAACCCTAAGATAAGGGAATTACTCTTTATCCCAGCATAACTTAACCTAACTCAGGTATAACTTTACCTCCAATTTCAGACTTCATATAATTAATCGGGTGCATATCTTTCCACATTTTGGGTCTCACTGATGAAAAAAATGTCAAAATAAATGCTTATAGGATATTTTTACAATCAAAATGAGATTTTACTGCTCTCACTAATTTACAGAATTTTACCAAAATAAGATTATATTACATACATTATACTTTGATACTACAGGAAAGATTTTATACAAAACAAGTGATGCACTTCTGTATTTAATAATATTGAAAAATGCTTACATTATGATTAAAATAAAACTTTCTTATATAATGGAACAGGATTTTCAGGGAACTTTATGTGTTTTGTAAAAATTGCTCTCAATTTAGGAAGATAATGCTATTCATAATTAGGGCCAATATATATAGCATTTCTCTTTTTTCTCATTGTATGATTTTCTCTTATAATTTGAATTATTTTTACTTTGAGATATATGAAAAATATAAACAAGGAAATGTAATTATCAAGAAAACCTTAATACAAGTTTTTAGAATTGCATCTAGTAAACAAAATATGTTACATACTATAGTTTACAGAAACACTATTTAACTTTCATACTCTGAGGTTATAATTTTACCATTTTGAGCTATTCAAGTTTCAGAATGTTAGATTATTTTACAAATATTTGCTTTGCTTCTATTTTCACAGGTATAATCGAGTGCCTATGTAATATTATGCCAAATTATGGTCAGGCCAAATAAATATTATTTTGGTTCTGGGAACTAGGTAAGTTACCATGTACATTAAATCTGGTGTATGGATGGTGCCTTGAAAAGTCCTACTGAAAATACAATTCCAAGAAGATAAGATCAATATCTGAAATCATTTAAGAATAGGAAACTATATAATTAAATGCTAATCACTGTTACTTATGATATTTTAAAATAAATTTCTTTCACATTTCAGATAAAACTTTATCTTCGAAGAAGGAAATGAAAAGATGATGTAGGTTTTATGGAAAAAAAATTTCAAGAAGACGATTTTCTGAGAACTTATTTGTTTATAACATGACTTCTTGAAATACGCAGTATCTTGGTACATAATGTGTAATGGTATAGTAAAATCAATCTTTATTAATCCTTGTTCCTGTGTGACTTAGGTGATGCAAACATAACTGAAAAGTTTTAAATTGCAAGTTTATCATTTCTTATTATCTATAGAAATAATTAAAAGCATACAAAATGTGTAATTTCATCACCATTTACCATTAGTAAAGCATTAACTAACACTGACATATAGTTACACATATACATTATTTTTACATTATTCAGATATGCAAGCCCAATTACAGGGTATTTTTGGCTGTTTACTTTGTAATACTTCATATTTCTTACTCATAAGAAACACAGAAATATAGAGGGGAACTCGGGGTATAAAGAGGTTTTTATTTTCTTATATATTATTCATTTGAAAAGTCTTTTGTAGGATTAAAAAAATAAAGTTTTGTGGGACACCTGGGTGGCTCAGTTGGTTAAGTGGCTGCCTTCGGCTCAGGTCATGATCCCAGCATCCTGGGATCGAGTCCCACATCGGGCTCGTTGCTTGGCGGGGAACCTGCTTCTCCCTCTGCCTCTGCCTGCCACTCTGTGCTCTCTCTCGCGCTCTCTCTCTCTTTTTGACAAAAAAAAAAAAAAAATAATAAAGTTTTGTAAGGATATGGGCCTCCATTCCAGCATAGTACTTTTAGAATCTCAAGAAACAATGCCAAATAAGAATGAAAACCTTGTTGGCAATTTTTGAGAGCTGATCATGTTCACCGACAAAGAGCACTGTCTAATTCCAGCAGGTGGGTAAGCCCAGTGAGGGTAGCTATTTGGATTTTTATTTTTGATCAATTAAGTTATAACTTCTGGGTTAGAATGACATGAATTCATTCAAGCTAATGAAGGGTTTAAGCCCCCATTCTGGCACAGGGAGAGAAGGCACCATCCGTACACAACATACCCTACGTCACAAAAGTGAAAAGGAAAAAAAAAAGAAGAAAAAAGAGAGATTAAAATAGGACGCTTTTACCATTCTTATAAAATATTTCATGTGGAAAACCACTACCAAAGAGGCAGCTTTAATAGTGCCCAAAACACTTGATCACTCTCTACAAAAATATTTTCCTTGGCAGTACAGTTCAGTGCTCTCCAATGAAATGAAAGAAGCAGGCTTAAAAATTAATTCTTCCAACTGCCAAGAGTTTGTCTTAAAACATCACCTGATGTCAAAAGTCACGTCTCAGGAAGGAGAAGTTTTCCTAAAGACACTAGTGGAAAGACAAGTCATAAGTAAGTATGGTATTTAGGGTAGGAGAAAAATGATGTACCAACAGGATAAGTATCTCTACCTATGACATTTCTTATCTCCCCTTCTTGGGAGTTTAGCAAAAAAGCCACTGCCTTATTGAGAACAAGTGATGGAGTCTTTTCTAGGAGGGCGAGTTGCATTTGAATACTCAGACAAAAATTCATGTGAACCACTACTCTCTCTCTCTCTCTCTTTTTTTTTTTTTTGGTAAGCCACCATCTAATTCAATATATTTATACAATGTGAGTGTGTATAAATACATAGTGTAATAAACATGAGTGTAATAAATGTATAATATGAAATCCAAGTTGTGTCTTTTGTTTATTCGGTCACTTAATTCTTAATGAAAATAGTAACAATCATGCAGCCTGTTTTTACATACCTACTGCATGTCAGAAGGACTGGTAGTTTGACATTATCTTATTTAATTCTGCCAATCACCTTAAATGATTTATTTTTCTCAATTTAAACATAATGAACTTGAGGACCAGATAGGTTACATAAGCTGTTCAAGGTCATAAAACTAGTAAAAATATAGGTTTACAAATCTCTATTTATTCCACTGTGTCATATTGAACTTAACTCAATATCAAGATAAACATGCAGCAATAATGGAAAGGAATTATTGTCATTGTAATTGTGTATTGTGTGCCAGAGACTTAACAAAACTATTTTTCTCATGCATTGTTTACTCCTCTCAATGATATTATTTCATCATAAGACAAAAAAACAAGAACCCCATGCTGAGACACAAAGTGGTGGTTAGGTCACTCACCCTAATCTCACATGGCTAGAAAGTGCTACAGCTGTGATTAGATGCAAGGCAGACAGAAGCTAGAGCCCACAAGATACAGTAAGTGAAGTGAAGACTCTGGGTATGAATGCATGAGAAAGAGGTCTGATGATTATTAAGTAAATTTTATTTGTTTTACATCAGTCAGTGCCACAGTTATGCTAGGTAGCTGATTCGTTGTTCTGCTACACTTCCCCTGTCCAGAGAGTATCAAAAAACAGTGTAATCTCTATTGAAATCTTGTCGTTCATTTACGATCAATAAAATTATGCAGAACTCAAGTTAGAAATAATCTTTTGGCCCAAATGATGGTGTTCTGTTTTTGCTTAAGTGTTACTGTAAAGGTTAAAACAAAACAAAACAAAACAAAAAAACACCTGAACTCACAAAACAAGAAGGAGAGGAGAGGGAGAGATCCTGAAAAGAATTTTTTTCCTGAAAAGATTTTTAACCCACAGATTCTTTAGTGTACTAATTCTTAGATATCAGGAGAAGTGGAGAAACCGAAATAAATAAAAAGAAGTGCGTGTACACAAAATCTCTGCAGCAAGTACCCTGGGGCAGCAAAGCAAAAAGTGTTTTGATGGTTAATTTTATGTATCAACTTGGCTACGCTACAATATCCAGTCATTTAATCAAACACTCTTCTCGGTGTTGCTGTGAAGGTATTTTGTAAGTGTAGTTAACCCCTACAATCAGTTGACTTTAAATAAAGGAGATTATACTCTATAGTATGAGTACACAATATGCAATGAGTTGTAAGCCTCATGAGAACAAATTCTAGTTCCCTGGAGAAGAAGAAATTCAGTTTGAAGATTCCAGTATCAACTTCTGTCTGAGCGTCCAGCCTACAGACTATCAGCCTCAACAACTGTGTGAGACAACTCCTTAAAATAAAATCATATAAAAGACCAGTTTGTTTGTTTTTTTAAGATTTTATATATTTATTGGACAGAGAGAGAGATCACAAGTAGGCAGAGAGGCAGGCAGAGAGAGAGGAGGAGGAAGCAGGCTCCGTGCTGAGCAGAGAGCCTGATGTGGGGCTCGATCCCAGGACTCTGAGATCATGACCTGAGCTGAAGGCAGAGGCTTAACTCACTGACCCACCCAGGCGCCCCTAAAAGACCAGTTTTATAACTTATAAAATACATATTCTTTTTCTCTAGAGAACCCCAAATGATACAAGTGTTTATTTCAACCTTGCTAAACTATGATGCCTGTAATAGTCATCAGTAATAGAGCTGAGAGGACAAGACCAACCACAGAGAGGTCTATCTCACAGCATCTGCCATCATCCACAGATACCACCCAATGCTTGGATTCAAAGATTCTGTTAAAAAAACGTAATTTTGGGGGGTGCCTGGGTGGCGCAGTTTGTTCAGCACCTGACTTTTGGTTTCAACTCAGCTCCTGGTCTCGCAGTCCTGGGATGGAGGCCCCCCTCCCCCGCATGGTGCTCTGCTCTCAGCGGGGAGTCGGCTTCAGATTCTCTCTCCCTCTCCGGCATTCTTTCTCTCTTTCTTTCTCTCTTTCTCTCAAATAAAATCTTTAAAAAAATGTAACATGTTATTTTCAGACCATTGACCCTATATTACAAGCAGTACATTTTGATTTGGCCACTGATCCACAGGACTCAGGTTTGTGATCTATGGCGTTTGGAGAAGGAAACACTTTCTTTTATCAAAGATGTATTTCTGAGATTTTTTTTTTCTGGGATGCTGAGGAAAACTTTAGGTAAATTCTTATGTTAAATACTTTTTATACAAGTAGATCTAAATAAAAAAACAATGAAAAAATTAAGTTTTTAAAAATCTTGGTTTTATAACATTTAGCTTGACCATTACTTCCTTTAAAATGCTAACCAGTCATTTGACCTATTTGATATGTTAAAGAATAAATACCACATTCATTGCTTTTATTCAAATTTCAAGAAGGCTGGATTTATAGGAAAATGTTTTACTCTGAAGTTCTTATACAATGCTGGATTTATAGGAAAATGTTTTACTCTGAAGTTCTTATACAATGCAAGTAAGTTTTCTATAAAAATTAGTATACATTCACTATGATAATTTCAATAAGAGTATAACAAAATATTTACTATATTTTTATTTTATATTTTATATTATTTATATATATTTATATATATTTATAAATATATAATATAAATATATAATTTATATTTATAAATATATTATATATTTATATTATTATATATTATTTTGTATTTTATATTTTTATTTTGCATATGAATTATTATATATAACCCAAGTTCCTCTCTATAGCTGAAAAACCAAGCAACTTATATCTTCCGAAGAGCCCACCAATGACTATAAATTGTTATTACAATCAAAAATCAATGTGTACAGGGCGCCTGGGTGGCTCAGTGGGTTAAGCCGCTGCCTTCAGCTCAGGTCATGATCTCGGAGTCCTGGGATCGAGTCCCACATCGGGCTCTCTGCTCAGAGGGGAGCCTGCTTCCTCCTCTCTCTCTGCCTGCCTCTCTGCCTACTTGTGATCTGTCTGTCAAATAAATAAATAAAATCTTAAAAAAAAAAATCAATGTGTACAAATTATTTTAGGCAAAGGGCAGTGCAAGTGATATTTAAAAACAATACAATAATCAATGAAAATAGTATTTCCTGTATTTCATGGTGTCTTTAATTAGAATTATGTTTTTTATTTGAATAGAAGCAAGCAACACAGTCTCATTTAAAAAAAGAAAATGTCCAGCAATAAAGAGTATTTAATTAGCAAAGAATGATGAGCTGATTGTACATTTACAAAATGTTCTTTTAAGTAAGATCTGTGAAGTAAAGACAAATAGAAGAATCTCAATATGTAGTCATAAACAATCACTGTCCAGTGCTGGGATGAACCCAGTTATTTCTCCAATTTATTTAAGATGAAACTCCAGATTAGGCAGCCCTAACAGCAAAGTCAAAGCTAATTAGTCTTAACTAACAGACAAGTAGTAAACTGCTTGAGGTCGGCTCCATCCCAAGAAAGTGGACATTTGTGGGAGGTTTTTTTTAAAGCAGCGTCTGTTTTTATAGGCAGTGCAAGGAAAGGCTAAGCCAATAAAATGTAATGGTCCCAGTTTATATTTTAATAGCAACCTCCAAAGGACAGACCCCTTCCCTGAGATTTGGAGGCAAAGCTTTATACCAAGTTAAAAATAAGACAGGCGCAAAGAAAATTGCTGTCATTTTACTTACTGAGCACTGACTGTAACACGTGAATAGCAATCAAGCACATACCAGTCATAGGGCTTTTGGGGTCAGAACCATTCACGTCGTGGGCCACGTGGAGACCCTGAGATCACCTTGGGGCTCCCTCAGTTTACCCGGTGGATAAATCACAGGAGGTTCACATTGATCTGTGCTTAGGGAGAGGGAAGCATCCATCCAAGAATCTTGGGAGGCTGTTGGGAAATGTTAGGCTTGAGCAGCTGTAGTCAATTACGGCTTCATTTTCTCTCCCACTGTCTTTGGTTGCATGCCATAACTGCACGGGGCATTGAGGTTTACGGCTCTAAATAGCCTTGTCATTTTGTGAAGCCTAACAGAGCAAGGAAGTTTGGGAAATGGTTAAAAATACGTTACTTAGAAAGCCACTTCAGTCAGATTATTCTTCCCCCTCTCTCTTTTTTCCAGCATCCCAATAGTCCTCAAGCATCTAATAAGTAAACATTGGTGGCACCAACCTGATAAACAAAACAAAAGCTTAAAAAAAATCCTTGTTTTGCCTTGTTTACAAGGTGTTTTTCTGCATACTATGGTAAATTAATCCAATAAACGGTATATTTATTCTTAGAGCACTTACGGGGAACACTAGGCTAGAGATGTTATAAATTGTCCACAAAGAGGATATGGGTTAGAACTCTCGTCAGCTCCAAAATTTTCATTTTACTCCCAGCAAGAAGTACTAATGATTTGTTTTACTGCAATATTTTTCATTTATGTCATCCCTTAACATACAAGGAAAAACAAGTCATAAAATAATAGACCATTCATGTATTCAGTGCCAGCAAGCCCATCAGTGGATACACACTACTAACACTTAAGAGTGGTGGGGGTGGGGAAGAGATGTCTACTTAGAAACAGCCAGTGCTTTATAGACTCAATTATTTAACTTACTATTAAGTATACATATCTAAACAAGTTTCATTTTATTGAAAAAGAAGTCATGTGACATTCTGGAAGCCAGTGGCTTGAAAAAATTCTATTAATTTGCTGCAGCCTGCAGGAGCAACAGGGCATTTTTTCACTGGGGTTCGATGTAATTGCCACAGTGATGGGATTCAGACTTTCCTCCATGTGAAATTTGTCTTTCATCCAATCAACGCAAACAACTAATGCACTGCAAGGTATATTATATTCCATCCACTTCCCAATAAAGTCAGTGGTGTCCAATCAGACACCTATTGTTAGCAGAGAATCTGAAATTGATACAATCATCACATTGATCCAAAGTTGTCAATCATCCTACATCTGTACTTCCTTCTTTCTCTTTCCTCAGAATTTATAGATTCCAATGGATATTGTCATATATATTCCAAGTTTTAGAAAGTCATCGTCGAAATCGTAGGTTTTTCAAATGATTTGCTAGTTTGATTTTTAAAGACTGCAAATATGTTTTTTTTTTCTACTTGGCACTTAATACTTTGACAAATGCTATTTATACTGAAAACTAATTTTACTTTAATTTGATGTATTTTATCTACTCTTTTAAAGTACCATATGAAACTTACGCTATATCATAAAACTGTGTGAATTATGAAGGTATCTTGAAGTTCAGCTTTATTTCTATTTAATTTCTACATATATATATATATATATATATATACACACACACTTTATACAATGTATGGATACAAAGCTAAGAACAATTAAGTATGTAATTTCTCTAAGAATTTATTCATGAAAAATCTGTATTCTCCTACTGCAAATTCCTTAGGTTTTTTGAATGAGTAGATTGCAAGCCTCCTAGAGGTAGGGATCTGAATTTTATGTTCTTTGTAATCACAATTCTAAATATGCCAGAAATTCTGGCACTATTCTACAGAGTGGAAGATTAAGCCTTTTATGTTAATTAAGCATCTCCTTTATTTCTTCCTACTTCTGAAGATATTGAATTTATTGTTCATAATGTTTGTATTTCATTTCTTACAGCTTAGTGGTGTCAGTCAGTTCCTTAAACGTCAAATGATGTCAGGGCACTGGCTGAAGCAAATTAGTACTTACACATTAAAGAACTCTGGTCCTAATGTTGTAGTAGAATCATTCAAATACTACTCCTCTGGTCTTCTGGCAGTGTGAATGAATTATGACTTTCATTCACATTTCAGCCCCCATATAATTAAATATTCTATATTACTTGTAGTTCAACAATTCTGTCAGTGTATTATAAGATCGTTACAAAACAGTTTTTTTTTTTTCTTATATTCTCTTTTATGCCCAATCAAAATGACACATAATGATCTAGGAAACCACATGCAAATAGCTTGAACATAGTTCCAAATGGTATAGTTAATGAAATAGATTAAGTTCACAGTGATATTAAGATTGAGATGAACCTCTAAAAATATTTTGTATTAAATATAAAAATAGAAGTAGGAAAAAATGTAGGTCAGGGATGTCAAATTTATCCATTTAAACCATTCTTTTTGAGAATAGAATGCATGAAATTTCTGGAATCTGATCTCATCTGTGACTGAGTGCTTTAATATTTCAAGAAGAATACCACTAAGCCTGTTTATAATAAACAATTCATTAAATAGTGATAATTAAACCAATGTGTAACATGTATAAAAATATAAATATGTTTTTATTATATTCATATTTGTGTCACAAATAGAAAGATAATTACCATTTCTTAGATTCTGACTTCCCCACCCTGGACTCCAGTTGCTGTTTGTTACAAAAATGGTTGCTAAGAATATATATATATATATATATATATATATATATATATATATTCTTATATACACACATACATACACATCAATGTGCATATTAATGACATGGGGAGCAGATGCCACCCATAGGATAAATGTTGTCATTGCCATTTGAGCTACTAGGTAGTAAACAGCGACAAAATTAGGTCATTACTGACCAGGGCTATGCACATGTGACAAAATTGTTTCACAAAGAGAAGAGTTGAAGCACCTGTTTACAGAGTTGCTATTAATATTCATATGTCTATCTAGAAAATCATATGTAAGCAGATGGATGACATTTGAAACCTGTCAAAGCACAATTTCTTAATTGCTTTAAATAAAATATTCCTACAGTTGGTGGAGGAACAATTAGATGTGTGCTATATTCATTACCATTTTCCAGTGTCAGAGTTTTTGTAGTTAAGAAAATTAATCTGTGGGATATTCATCACAATACCAGCCACTAGCACAAAATTCAACTTTCAATGTTCAATGTCAGTTGTAGAAAATTCAGGTACACTCAGTAGCACAAAGTTGAGTAATTGATGTCTTTCTAATTTGTCATGGCTTCAATGTGTGGATAGAAAATATCAGAGCTGGAAAACACACTCTATAGTATATTAATTGAATGTACAGTTTGAACCCTGTATATTGAGAAATTTGTTTTTTTTTTAAGATTTTATTTATTTATTAGACAGAAAGAGAGATCACAAGTAGGCAGACAGGCAGGCAGAGAGAGAAGGGGAAGCAGGTTCCCTGCTAAGCAGGGAGCCCGATGAGGGGCTCGATCCCAAAACCCTGAGATCATGACCTGAGCCGAAGGCAGTGGCTTAACTCACTGAGCCACCCAGGTGCCCCAGAGAAATTTGTATGTTTTAAAGCTAAATGCTTTATGTTATGTCATAAGTTTTATGTCAGGTAATCTTTGCTAAGTGACAGAATAACCATAGAATCATATTTTAATGTGGTTAATAGGAAGAGATAATTTTTGTAAACTTTTCTAACTATTCACATGTTTATTTTTTTAAATGTTTAAAAATCTTATTATTTATTTATTTATTTATTTATTTATTTATTTAGAGTATGAGCAAGAGGGACAGAAAGAGAAGTAGACTCCTCGCTAAGCAGGGAGCCTGATGTGGGGCTCAGTCCCCAGATTCCGTGATCATGACCTGAGCAGAAGGAAGATGCTTAACTGACTGATCCATCCAGGTGCCCCTAACTATTCACACATTTTAAAAATGTTTAATTTAGTCATTTTAGTTGTTAGATGTTAATCTTATAAAAATAACCCATAGAATCAATCAACCTTCATGGTTTTTTTTACAATCTCTCTCTCTGTAAAAAGAAATCAAAATTAAATAAAAGAAAAGGAAGGATATGTAAATAAAATATTTTTTTTAAAAAGGGGGGGCACCTTGGTGGCTCAGTTGGTTAGGATGCTGCCTTTGGTTCAGGTTGTGTTCCCAGGGTCCTAGGATTGAGCCCCGCATAGGGCTCCCTGCTCAGCGGGAAGCTTGCTTTTCCCTCTCTCACTCCCCATACTTGTTTTCTCTCTCTCACTGTCTCTCTCTGCCAAATAAATAAATAAAATCTTAAAAAAGAAAAAAAAGGAAGAATGTGATATGGATGAAAACAGCAAGTAATGATTACAACACAGAAAAGCAGTGGACCTGATATGCACTTTCACGAGTTTGTTCAAAAATTATTTTAAAGATTAAAAAAGTTTAAATTGACAAAAGCTTAACAAATTTAAGAATTAATATTTTAAATTAAATAGATTAATGTAGAAAGAACACATGAATTTAAAATATTAGAAAACACAAAAGAATATAACTATACATTTAAAAAAATTATTAACTTATTAAACACTATTTAGAACAAATTTGAATTACTTTACAAATATTTAAGAAATCTTGAGATCTGTACAACTGAATCAGAAATTATAGGCACCGACTGGGTGGCTCTGTTGGTTAAGCAACTGCCTTTGGCTCAGGTCATTATCCAGGAGTCCTGGGATTGAGTCCTGCATTGGCCCCGGCTTTGCTGGGTCTGCTTCTCCTTCTGACCTTCTCCCCTCTCATGCTCTCTCTCACTTGCTCTCTCTCTCTCAAATAAATAAATAAAATCTTACAGATAAAAGAAATTGTAGAGAGATTTAGTAGTCTCTGAAACTATGATATACTTTGAAAAATATACACAGTGCTAAGAAAAAAGAATCATTTAAAATAATTTCCTCATCCAGATAGGTTTTTGGTGCATTTTTAAAAATTTTCAAAGAAATACTTATTTCTGCTAACTCATATATAGATACTATATTCATCACTGTCTACTATGTTGGAAACATAGTAAGTTCTCAGATGTTATTTGTTAAATGAGTATTATATTTCAGAACTTAAATAGATAAGGAAAGAAATAATGATCCAGTTTATAAAGTTACTAAAATCTATGGGCTAAAACCTAAAAAAAGAAATACCAAAAAATAAAATTGAAGTATGTGATCAGCAAACAAAGGATAAACATGCAGTGTTTTCCCTGGAATTTAAGGGTAGTATGATGGTGGGAAACACATTACTACTCTTACTAGTAGTAAGAGAATAAGTAGAAAAGTAAAATCACCTCAAACTGCCTGAAAGGCATTTGATAAATTTATTAACATTTCTGATTTTAAAACGCAGAATAATACAGTCCAAATCCCTACACATCATGTATATGTTTGAAATATCTTTTGAAACTAACAATCAAGGTCATTTTTATTTTGATCAACTTCAGCTTACCATAGTGAGATAAAGAGTTGGACCACAATAATACTTAACATTATTATTATTTAATACTGTCATGAGGGTAAAATCAATGCTATAATCTGATCCAAAAGATGTAAACAAGTAGGAGGATTAAAAATGAAGGAATGGGGGCACCTGGGTGGTTCAGTGGGTTAAAGCCTCTGCCTTTGGCTCAGGTCATGATCTCAGGGTCCTGGGTTAGGGTTAGGCAGGGAGCCTGCTTCCCCCCTCTCTCTGCCTACCTCTCTGCCTACTTGTGATCTGTCTCTGTCAAAGAAATAAATAAAATTTAAAAAAAAAATGAAGGAATGCAGGCTACTCAGGACTTTGCCAGATGGTCATATACCCCTTTCAATATTCCTGATTACTTATGAGTCTATTTGCCTCAAGCAGTAGACAAAATATAAATTAATATATTACTATTAACTTGTAAGATTTAGAAGACCAAAACTTATTTATTTGGTCTGCATGTACTCCCCTTCTACTATCTAAAATTTTAAATTGTGATTAAGAATTTGTTAAATTTATATCAATGATTGATATGCTATTTTGCTCATTTTTGCTTTGTAAAAATCATATTGGCCTGAATATTGCATTGAAAAGCAAGTATTCAAAGACCAAAGCATTCAAAGCTTCACACAAATTAACTTTTAAATTGTGCCCTAAATAATAATAATGATTATATAGATAGCGAAATCTAGAAAATCAATAAAAGTATCCTTAAAATTTGGAAAACTGATTGAATATTAGATGCATTAATTTTGATAGGGTTTCTTATGTAACAGTAATAATCAGTTTATAAATGTCTTGAGAAAAATCTTATCCTTTGAAAGTAACAAAACACAAAATATTAGATATGGTTCTAAAAAGAAATATGTGAAACCTGTATGTAAAATCACAAAATTAAAATGTTAGTTAGAAATGTATACTAGGGGCACCTGGGTGGCTCAGTGGGTTGGGCCGCTGCTTTCGGCTCAGGTCATGATCTCAGGGTCCTGGGATCGAGTCCCGTATCAGGCTCTCTGCTCAGCGGGGAGCCTGCTTCCCTCTCTCTCTCTCTGCCTGCCTCTCCATCTACTTGTGATTTCTCTCTGTCGAATAAATAAATAAAATCTTAAAAAAAAAAAGAAATGTATACTAGACTAAATGGAGAAGATCTTAAAGCAGCAGTGTAACTATTCTAGAGAGCGTGAAAAGCAAATGTAAAGCAAGGGGTCTCATTGAAGAATTTGAAACAGAATTGGCATGGATATATTTTTAATTCTTAAAATGATTACTCTGAACGCTGTATGAAGAATTCATTGAGAAGTACACAGCTGGAGGCAGAGATCAATTATGAAGTTCTTCCAATTGTTAAAGAGAAAAATGATCAGGATTTTGATTCCTGACTCACAGTGGAAACTAAGGAAAGTGGATATTTAGAAAATATTTTGATGATAGAATCTACAGGAATTGGTAGTTGCCTGGTGAAAGAGAAGGAATCATGAGAATGACTCCCATTATTGTGCCTTGACTGTTTGGAAGTGGCTCTGTGGAATGAAATGAGGAATGCTGGAAGAAAACTTCTCCTTGAGAAGAGTTAAAAAATACAGTTCCATTTGGATATGCTATTCTTGATATTTGGAAAAGGTGATTGGAGAGTTGAGTAAGCAATTAGATATATTTTGGCAATCTGGTCTGAAATATACATTTCTGAATTAACAAGAGTAGATAATATTTGGATTCACCGGAGTAGTCCTTCTTTCCTACAGGCATAATACAATTAAAAAGAAAGAACACCAATTGTCCAATCCTGAACACCACAGTATGGAAGACAGGAACATAAGCCAGGACAAGAGCCCAAGAATGGAGAACCAATGAGACAGGAGGAAAACTAGAAACACATGGATGGCCTGACAGAAGCCAAGGGTCAAGAATGTTTCAGAAAGAAGACAGGGACCAATTCTGAGTAATATTGTTGAGTTATCAAGTTAGATTAGAAATTTAAACAGTCTGTTACATAGGGAAGTCTGGTAATCACTGATTATTAAAAAGGGCAGTTTGGGTAGAATGGTAGGAATAAATACCAAGTTTAAGTGGTTTGAGGTATAAGTAGGTAGTATGAAAAGGGTAGAGAATTCTTGAGACAATAGTGGGGCATTTTTAAATAGACTTTAAAAAATATTGTGAGCCAAAATAAAAAGAGAAGAGATAATGGAGCATTTATGGTTGCAGTAAAAGCAGTAACATCTGGAGTCTCAGAAGAAAAAGTTTTAGTTATGTTGAGTATCACAAAGATAATTTATGATATATTGAAATACATTATAAATTTATAATTAAAATTGTGTGACACAAACCCAAGATGCAAGTTTTTCTTGAAACATGCCTTATTATATGAAAGAATTTAAAATATTCTAGAAGAAAACAAATACCAATGAGAAATTCTAGGTGTCATATTTTCAAGAAATACTGATTTTAATCTACTGTGGGCTAGACACCCTTCTAAGAGCTGAGAATACACTACTGAACCAAGTTGAAAATGCTGTCTTGTAGTTTACATTTTAGTAGAGAAGACATCTTACAAACAAGACTATTAAGTACTAAATGATTAAGACTATTATTTTTTAAGCCATGGAGAAAAATAAAACAGGAATGAAAGATGAAGAGTACTGGGGGAATGGAGATGTTGAATAAATAGTCAGAGAAAACTTTTGAAAAGGTGAATTTTGAGAAATACCTAAAATTATTGCACGAACGAGCCACGGGAGTATCTGAGAATGGTGAAAAAAAAAAAAAGTGTCCTGGTATGTCAAAATGTCCAGAGTGTTTGAAGAAAATAAGATCAATATAGCTGGAACAGAATGAGCAAGTGCAGCATGTACCACATGAGGTCAGAGTTGAGAATGAGTGGCTTAGGTAGATACAGATTAAGCAGAGCTGCATCAGACCATTGTAATTATGGTATCTTGTTGCTGGTAAGAGGGCAAGTGTTGACAAAATAGTCAGATTCTGGGTATATGTGGAAACTTCAAAGCAGAGCTAGCAATATTTGTTGCAAGATTTCATGTTAAGGCTTGGAGTGAGTGAAAGAGTATTCCTGGGTTTAGAGGCCAGAAACACAGAGGTTCATTTGCCAGAAGGTGAACTTCAACATTTGTATTTCTAGCTCAATCACCAGTATGGCCTTGGGCAATACTTTTTTTCCTTAATGTCTCAGTTTCTTCATCTGTAAAATGGGGACATAATCATACTTCTCTCACAGAGTTATTATGATGTTTTCAAAATACTTTGATCAGGGTTTGGCATACAAGGGCAACAGAGGTTGCATCTGGAAGGATTATACTGAGGAATGATTAGAAGGCAAATTTTGCATACTTTAAGTTGAGTCACTGGACACGTTCGTAGAGATGTCTTAAATGCAGTTAGAAACACAACTATTGAGACTTGGAGTACAAGGGAAATACCCAGACTAGGAATTTAATTTGTAACACCTCAATGTAGGATGGTATTTTAAGGTGAATGTAGAGAAAGAAAAACCTGTGTCACTAGGTGAAGATCTGAGGGTATCTTAAAATTTAGAGGACTACAAGATGAGGAAGAAATGACAAGGGAGTTCATGGAGGCACAAAAGAACATCCAGGAAGGTATGGTGCCCTGTGGGGTCTACTAAATTAAATGCTGTTGATATTCTAGGAAGAAAAGGACAAAAAAACTTCCATTGGATTTAGCAATGCATGAATCATTAATGCATGAATCATTGATAAAAGCTGCTGAAATATTGTTGTGGGACAAAAATATGTGTGGAGTAGGCTCAAAAGAGAATAGCCAGAGAGAAATCAAAGAGATTGAATAAGGACTTAAATAAAAAAGGTTTTATTTATTTATTTGACAGAGAGAGATCACAAGTAGGCAAAGAGGCAGGGAGAGAGAGAGAGGGAGAAGCAGGCTCCTCACTAAGCAGAGACCCCAACTTAGGGTTTGATTCCAGGACGCTCAAACCATGACCTGAGCCAAAGGCAGAGGCTTAACCCACAGAGCCACCCAGGTGTCCCAAATATAGCCTTTTGTAAAAGATTTGTTGTAAAGGGAAGGCAAGAATATGCGGTAACTGGAGAAAGAAACTAGTCATGAGATGATGTCTTTTAGTTTTCAGGCTTTTTTACGAGATAAGTCACAACAACTTTGTAGATTTATGTGAGAATTTTCAATAAAAAGAGAAAAATGATTATGCAAGAAACAGAAAGGAGAATTTCCAGAGCAAGGTCCTGGGGAAGCAAGAGGGGATAAGATTTGATGGCACGTTTGGGTTTTGCTAGGCTCATGGATAATTCATCCTTGATAATAGAAAAGAAGGTACAGATTCAAGTGAGTGGAGGAACAGTAACGGAAGCAAATAAAAATTAACTTCTAATTAATTCCATTTTCTAAGTGAATTGAGAAGCAAGGTAAAGAGCTGAGCACGAGAATGGGGGAGAAGTTATTGGAGATTTAAAGAAGGAAGAACAGATGGAAATTATTGGCTAGGCACATTGAGAAATACCAATTGATTTCCAAACAGCATGATGGCTACTTTAAGTTTGGTTACCGTGAGTTCAAAATAAGAACCATCAGCATATTTGTGTGCTTTTATCTCCAGCCATGTTCAAGTAGGGGATGCGTGAATGCAACAAGTACAAGAATGGTTTAGCTGAGTGAAAAGAAAAAAAAAAGGCAAGAGTTGGGGATGAGGGCAAAAAATTAATTTTATAGACTGACCTTGCAATTTGAACTGGATTAGAATGTAGTTGAGACATGGGGGAGGTTTGGGACAATGGGATCCATGGACTGTAGTCTTGTTAGACTCAAAGTGCTTTCAGAGGCAGAATAATCAAAGATCTGAGGAATAAAGATACTGACACGTAGGGGATGCGTGAATGCAACAAGTACAAGAATGGTTTAGCTGAGTGAAAAGAAAAAAAAAAAGGCAAGAGTTGGGGATGAGGGCAAAAAATTAATTTTATAGACTGACCTTGCAATTTGAACTGGATTAGAATGTAGTTGAGACATGGGGGAGGTTTGGGACAATGGGATCCATGGACTGTAGTCTTGTTAGACTCAAAGTGCTTTCAGAGGCAGAATAATCAAAGATCTGAGGAATAAAGATACTGACACAGTAAGATCCTTAAAATTGAGATTTTACACAAGGATTGTAATCATTGGCAATAAGTATCAGAAAAGGATCATGGGAACAGGTAGCTGAGGTAGGACTGAGGACGAAAGTGATGGGCAAGTAGAGATTAGGGACTGAAAAACTATGACATTAGAATATGAATTCTAGAATCGACAAGAATTCCAACAGGTCTAGTATTGGAAAGTTTGATAATGAGCCAACTGTTAAACCTTGAAGCAATTAAAGGGAGTAACTCAGAGTTCTACAGGTGTTTGGGAAAAAAAGAGGATTATGGATAAGGCAGACTAATGACATAAATAAGATTCAGGTTGGAAATCTTCACAGAGAGAAGAGAACAATCTGAAAGCAGTATTAAGGATCAAGAAGAGCTATACCATCTGAGATGTTGGAGAAGAAAACATTCACTCCTTGACAGGTTTTGGCAGTATCTTCAGGGGACAACACATTTATTTTAGAGCAAAATGGTCAAAAGGCTTTTATGAAAGAAGCTGAATGGTTATTTAATGACAAATTTAAAAACTTTGACAACTTGGGAAAAAATTTAATTAAATATCTACTTTTACTGAACAGGCAAATAAATTCTACAGGAACAAAATTGTTGAATGAAAAAAACCCAAAATACGTAAATATGGGTAAATGTGTAAGGAATTTTTGAATGGATAAGAACTTTTCTAGCACAAAAATAAGGAAAAAACCTTATGAAAAAGATTCATTATATACTTATACTAAAAAAACCTGGAACCAAAATTTACCATTCATATAGCAATAGCTTAATAGCTATATATATATATATATATATATATATATATATA
This sequence comes from Mustela lutreola, assembly GCF_030435805.1. Taxonomy (NCBI): domain Eukaryota; kingdom Metazoa; phylum Chordata; class Mammalia; order Carnivora; family Mustelidae; genus Mustela; species Mustela lutreola. The sequence goes on from NC_081294.1 coordinate 37,705,827, forward strand.
TATGCATATATCTATAAATATATATTTTTACATTACATATAAAATACATAACTCTCATAAGTTATTAAGGAAAAACTCTCATTGAAAATAATATACATAAAATTCAAATAATTTTTTTAAAAGATTGTATTTATTTATTGGACAGACTGATCACAAGTAGGCAGAGAGAGAGGAGGAAGCAGGCTCCCCACAGAGCAGAGAGCCAGATGTAAGGCTCAATCCCACGACCCTGGGATCATGACCTGAGTTGAAGGCAGAGGCTTTAACCCACTGAGCCACCCAGGCGCCCCCATAAAATTCAAATAATTTTCCAAAGACAATTTAGTTTTTGTTTTTGTTTTTTAAGTAGAGACATGATGGCATGGTGGCTAAGAGCTTGACTTTGGAATCAAAACTCTTGTGGGAACAAGTACTAATTTTGCTAGTTACCTGCTTAGTGACTTTGGGAAACTTCCAACTTCCTTAAGCTCCAATTGCTTCATTGTAAAGGGGTGAAAATAATTCAGTACTATTTAACTCATATGGATATGCTAAGTTTAAATAAGATAAAGGTTCTGATTCTTACTATGGTGGTTGTTGATGTTATCATTACTATTACTAATAATAGTATCAATACTAGATCTCTAAGTATCTTACTGTTTTATAAAACGTTTTACAGATGTAGTCAACAATAAAGTTCTGTTAACTGAATAAATTGATGTTTAAATTGTCAACTACAGTACATTAAACAACATCATAATCAAACTCTATTCATTGCTTACTCAGAGATGGATGGACTCTAACCTAAGCTATATGTAATTGTGACCAAAGTGCAGTAGAATGAGGGCCTCTGAAACTGATAGCAGAAGCCATACAAAGTTAAAACAATAAGGCAATTAAACACCAATCACATAGCAGCCAAACAGAAATAGGAGTCAATTCAGAAATATAACATCCTGGTTGTCTATTAGTTAAATCCCCACAAAACAGAATCCCTCCAGAATTTACTCCCACAAACAAATTTAAGAAAGGAGCACCTACAAATGTGCCAACATTGAGGGAGTAGAGAAGAGATAAGGAGGCACTGCTAGGTTGAAAGGAGAAAGAAGCTATCCTCTCTTTAGGGCTAAGGAGACAAAAGAAGTTCCCAGATCCCAGTGAGAGTTGAACCATTAAGAATTATCATTGTTGGTCAGTATTTCCCATTGGTGAAACTAACTAGAAGTTAACATTCAAGATTAGCCTCCTTGGGCATAGAACAGGACAATAGCAGGTGGAAAATGGATCTGGGAGTATGTGTGTGGGTAGCTGGAACATGGGTGGAGAAGCCACATAATGCCTAAAATATATTGTATATCCTCTATAGGTTTTAAGTTTTCCTCATAACTCTCATTTATATAATTGTCACAGGGCATGGTATATGTTGTTATTCTAGGGCAGTGGAGAATGTTAAATTGAAATGTCAGTAAATTGTGTCACTGGCCACAATGAGTGGACTCATGAAAGTTCTCATTTATTTCAAACTTGAGGTGCCTGAAATTTTGTTGACCTTGTTTTTCAAGCTCCTAAATAATAATTTTGAATCTAGTCATGGTAGTAATAATGTATTCATGTCTGACATAGAAAATCTTTTTTGTAAGTCATATCACTTCAGTGTCTAATCTCCTTGAATGCATCTAAAGTGTTAGCATGCATAGAAAGCCAACATCAGATTCAGTAACCTTTGTGCTTAGACATATTCTAAGCAAATTACAGGGTATTTTTTCTGCTTCTAACTTTCCAGGATAGACAATAAAAGGACTGGACATAGACTGACTATTTATACCACCACTTTATTCTTTTGGAATATATGTAGACAAATTGACCCAGAACTATAAAGGTTCTGGGCCTGCCTGAATGAAAGAGAGAGAGAGAGAGACTTGTGTGTGTTTTAAAATGTTTTTTATTTGCTATTCTTGGATATATTCAAGGATATTTTATATTCTTGACTAAAGTGGGTAATGACTATTCAATCCACACACCACTGTCTAATATATGTTTAATTAATATTGCATAAAAGGCTTGCTGTGGTTTTTTATGCAAATAGGACCATAAGTATATCTGTAGATTTTTCTTTCCTTGCCTACTTCTCTCTTTTGGAGTTTTGCTCTCCTGAGGTACAAAACTGAGCAACAAAATTACCTTAAAGAGGGTTTATGAATCACAAAAGAGAATTCTTTATGTACCTTGTTTCCATATGAAAGTAGCAACATTTGTGCATAAATGGCTTGCATCATTTTTTTATGAATTGGGCCTTAAGTGCTCATGATTGTCCTTGGTATTCAGTTTTTAGTCATTAAGTAGCGTTGAAACAACAGGAGGAGAAAAAAGGAAACATTTTGTACCTGTGGTACACACTTGGACAACACAGCTTTAAGAAAATAGCTACACTCTTATCCTTTTATATGTATAAATTATTCAGGGACAAAGACAAGTGTGAATTGATGAAAAGGCAAATAATATATTTCTGAAACATTAATAGTCGAAGCCATACTCAGGATAAAAAAAAAATTGCATTGATTTTCTTATTTGATTCACATGCACTCTCATATTTTGCCAATCTATATGGCTCCGTTGACAGAATTAGGTTGCTCCAGATGAAGAAAGGAATAACTCTCTTTCTAACTCTCGGTAATATGTCACTTCTCTTACCACATTACCTAATAATCACCCCCAATGACTGAGGAAGAGGGGCATGACATATAGATTTTTTTAAAGGTTGGTTTTTTGTGTTTTATTATTTTATACTGCACACAAAGGTAAAAGGTTCAAGACAAGAGAAATCTTTCTTTTGGACATTCGAAGAAATATATAAGAGAAAAATCGAAAGATTTCTCTCTCTATTGTAGGCTGAATTGGATCCTTCCAAATTCATATGTTGAAGCCCTAACCCCAGGACCTCAGAATGTGACTGTATTTGGAGATAGGGCCTCTAAAGAGGTGGTTAAGTTAAAATGGGGTCATATGAGTGGACCCTAATCCAGTATAATCATGTCCTTATAAGAAGAGCTTAGGACACAGACACACACAGAAGGAAGATGATTTGAAGATGGGGCAGAAGACAGCTATCCTCAAGCCAAGGATAAAGGTCTCAGAAAAAAACCAACCCTGCTGACATGTTGTTTTCAGATTTCTTGTCTCCACATTTGTGAGAAAATAAGTTTCTGTTGTTTAAGCCACTGAGTCTGTGGTATCTGTTATGACAGCCCTAGAAAACTAATACAGTCTCCAATTCCAGGTTATGGGGGTGACAGCTATAAATGAGCAAACATTTCCTCTGATCCCCTGAGGATAATAGAGGAGAATGAGCCATGGGGTGGAACCTTGTACCACTGGTCTCTGTTGCACGCGGAACACATTTCTTTCTAGAACTTCCTGAACTTTCAGTTTCTGTGTTACAGATTCATAAAGTACTTACTCAAACCATGATCACTAATAATCATATTTAGATATATGGTCTGAGGTAAGCTTATTTCTATTTTTAGAGGTAGTGAAGCAAAGGTCCAAATATCCTGTCTGAATTTAGTTAAAGCAGAGACCACCATGTTTGATACAACCCCCTTCTCCCCCCCACCCAGATACCATTGCTTCTTTCATTGCCTAAAACATTGTTCGGAGTTGATTAAGTCCCTACACCTCCCAGGAGCCTGACTGAAGTCTTTGCTGGAGGTTGAAAAACTGTAACGGATATGTGTTACACACTCAATAGCTATTTGAAGAACTAACAAATAAATGTTTCCTCTATCAAGAAGCTCTGAAATAATCAGAATGGAAGACACTTTTAAGAGTATATGGTGCCCATTTCCAACGATTACTAAAACATGGTCCCATGTCCTGAAAAAAAAAATATTTCTCCTTTGCAGTATAAAGTGACCTAACATAGATTTTTTATTCTGTTTCCACTCATAGTTACTGTTTCAATTTTATCATTCCTCTATATTGCCATCACAAAAGTATGTACAACCAATTATCTATTATACTCTTTTCAATTCCTGATATCATTTTAAAATTTTCCTCTGAGATTATGCTGAGTGAAATAAGTCAAACAGAGAGAGTCAATCATCATATGGTTTCACTTATTTGTGGAAGAGAAGAAATAACGTGGAGGACATGGGGAGATGGAGAGGAGAAGGGAGTTGGGGGAAATTGGAGGGGGAGATGAACCATGAGAGACTGTGGACTCTGAAAAACAATCTGAGGGTTTTGAAGGGGCGGGTAGTGGGAAGTTGGGTAAGCCTGGTGGTGGGTATTATGGAGGGCACGTATTGCATGGAGCACTGGGTGTGGTGCATAAACAATGAATTCTGGTACCTGAAAAGAAATTAAAAAATTAAAAATTAAAAAAAAAATTTCCTCTGAATTCATTCAAGCAAAGAAATAGGTGGTAAAGAAACTAATGTCTTACTCTCTCAGCTGCATATATTACTGGAGTCTCCCAGAATTATGTCACATTATCTAGCAATGGAAAATCTAATGGTAGGATTTCAGTATTATAGGAAACCTGTAGAGGAGTCTTTCAACTTAAACTGTGGAGTTGGTTGCCAGTCTATGACATTTGGGGAGGAACCACTGTGAACACACAGTGGACTATACAGTATTGAAATTGTTGTTAAATTATGCCAGATTTAAAAAGTAAGAAAAGAAAAATGCACAAGCCAGGGGAAATAAACTATATGTAAATGAACATCTCGATTTTAATGATCCAATTAAAATTTATTAAGACTCATCAAAAAATGGTGGACTTTCACCACAATCTTGGCAACTTAGGGCACAAGAAATAGAAAACAGTGGAGGTAAGACAATATCCTGGGGGTAGCAAAGATGAAAAGACATTAAAGATTCTGTAATGCATCTTTCACACGTCTTAAATAATAGCTCACACACTGAAACTGAGTTTTGTTCTATTATGAAATCATTCAGAAAGGTGAAATCTGAAACCAGTGTTTCAGCTCTAGCTTACACCTAATAATATTTTAGTATTTTCATTTTTATTTTGTATTCACAATCTGGCTTCATCGCACACTAAATTGAATACTGATCTCGCATACTAAGTTTATACTTTCAAACAGCTGAGGGACCGGAGACCAGATCAATAATAAGAATAATAATAACAATGAAAAGAAAAAGCTACAATCATTTACCTTTACAGAAAATTTACTGTGGACCAAATGCTGTGCAAATTCTTCCAAATACATTGTCTCTTTGAATTTTCGTAAACCTATAAAACTTATTTATATCCTTGTTTTATGTATGAGCACAACTGAGGATCAGAGAAGGAATTTCTTAAAGTCACGCAAATAATAAGCAGAACCATGATTTCAAACTAGATTATTTAATTCTAAATATAATACATTTTCTCATTGCATGGAATGAGCCAATAGAATAGGTTTGGGGAAAGCATGGTACATGGCAAAAGCATTAGCTTATAAAATTAATGAAATAAATTAGTCATAACATTGATAACAATACCAGTTAATTAATCCAAATGTTCCGTGTAATTAGCTGATGAAGATTGAGGGCCTACGCTGAATTTCCCACACCTTATGTTGCTATCAAACTCAGCTCCATTTTGTTCTTTCAGGTTGACAACAAATAGATCTGCTCAACTTCAAACAGTAATTGTTTTAGGAGGAGTCTTTCTTTGTAGATAATTTTAATTGATATGCTTTCTATTAAAATGCCAATTAGACTTGATTTTTATCCTTTATTATTTAAAATAGGTACTGAATAATTTTGTTGCAGATATAAAACCGCAAACCTTTAATGAGGTAAATTGCTTACGGAGTTGCTGCTTAATTAGTTCAGTCTCTAGCTGTCATTCCTAATTAGATAACTAAATTTCCTACATTTAGAAAATATCACATTTAGTATAAACTTAACACTGACAGGCATTAGTTTAATATCCCATGGCTACGTTTATGGATTCACTTACAAAAACTTGGCTTTGCATTTGTTTCACTCATATTTTAATTTCAACACATGTGATATGACTACTTTCATCTTTCTCTGTCCATTTATAGCTTATTCAAAATAATCTTTTGATATGATTGTTTTAAAAATGAAATAAAATTGATTGTTAGTGATTAAGTTTCTTTTGTTCTTGGTTTTTTTGGGGGGGGTTGTTTATCATGTTATCAAAAATCTTATAAAAATCTCTTTTTTTTTTTTTTTTTGGTTAGAAGTGCAAAAAAGACTGCAGAGATGAATGTAGCCCACATTCTAATGTAAAAGAGCTACATTAGGTTAAAAGCAGCTCATACTAGGAAATTTGGAAAAGGGATGCCCCGGTGGCTCAGTCATTAAAGGTCTGCCTTCAGCTCAGGTCATGCTCTCAGGGTCCTGGAATCCAGCCCCACATCAGGATACTTGCTCAGCAGGGAGCCTGCTTCTCCCTCTGCCTGCTGCTCCCCCTGCCTGTGTACTCTCTCTTGCTTTGCTCTCTCTCTGACAAATAAATAAAAAATCCGTTAAAAAAAATATATATATATATGAAAGGTAAAGTTTAAACGAACTTGAACAATTGTATTTATTTATGGTTTCCCAAAGGCACATACGTTGGACAATTTCACAGTACATGCTGTACATATTAAGGAATATTCAAAGACCACAGGAAAAATAAAACATTAAGGTGATTGCTTCAGCAGATTCTGCATTTACTACTTCTCTAGGCGTGTGGCCAGACTACATTTCCCAAACTCCCTGGCATCTAAGAGGAGCCAAGTAGCCAGTCCTCCTGAATGGGTTTAGGTGGCGGCAGTGATTTGTATCACTTCCTGCCTGACATGGTTAACATCTCCTTGTTCTCACTCTCCTCCTGATGCAGAAGAGTCAGAGAAGAGCCATGACAGTTCAGAAGATGGCAAGAGGTGAATTTCTGCACGACTTTCTGATGTGAAAAATGAACCCCCTGCCACTTCCGTGGTCCCACTCCCACTGACTTCATTGATTGTGATAGGAGGGAGAAATCCACCTTTATTTAAGCGTGAGATTGATTTATTGGAGCTGTTAGCCTATTCTGAGTTACAATAACAAATTTATAGGAAGAACATTGCAAAGACCAGACAGTAACAAACAGACCATATAGACCATTCAGGTTAAATGAAGCAACTCTAAAAGTGAAAAAACGAAACAAAACAAAGACCTGAAGTAAACACCACAATGAGAAACTATAAAACCATGTCACCAGTATATGCTGTCTCTTGAAAGACACCTGCAGATAGTGTCTTAGAGATGATGTCAAAAGCTAAAATCAATTATGCCAAATCCACTGTAAAAGTTACACATTTAAGGATCTCACATGAAGGAAGACATGTCAACTCCACAGGCCTTCCTTTTTTACTATTCCTAATAAGTGTATACTAATGCTACAGAGCCCAAAATAAATGGGTACATTTAAGTTCAGATTATAGTAAAAAACACCTTCTTTGCTACTCACCTGCTTACTGCCATCCCTTTACTTCATCAATTTCCCAGATAAAATTAGTAATAAAAAAATTTTATGGTGGAAAATCCTGCAACATTATGAGAAAAATAGAATCATGGGAACAGGAAGAGGAGGGGAAATTTTAAGCCATATATTTATGCTCATATAAATAAAGCAGGTCGCACTTTGGGTATGCCTCCAGTATACCTGCACGTCTGATATTAGGACTAACCAGGGCAGTAGAAATTTCACCTCCGTGTCCTCTTCAGGATCTTCAGTTCCATGCTTTATCAAGACCCCCTGGATGTGTTGGTTTTATTTTAGTTAATACTCTTCGTCCCCTTTTTTCCTGCATGGTTTCCTGTAAAAATCATCAGTGTCTTTCTCATGATCCGACACATTTCCTCCTGCTTCCCATTTCTGCCCAGTGTCCTCGTACACAGATACCTCAAATGTTTGAGATGGAGTGGTATAGAGTCAGACACCATCCTGGGTAGTCTTCATTTCTAAACCCCATTTCATCAAACACATGGTTTTAACTTGCCTATAATAAATTTGCACTTCCCTTCCTTCTTACAGAGTGCCCAAAAGCATATTGAAAGTCCAGACTTTCTTTCCTCCATCTTTCTTTATGCATTTTGAGGATATTTGCTTAAGGTTTCTCTTGGACTCTAGACTTAAGCTCTACATCCTTAACCTTCATAACTCTGAAAATGAAAAACTTAAGACTGATTAAAGAATAAAAACATATATGAGGTTTATTGTGTTAGTATCTATGAGAGCACACAATATCTGGAGGGATAATGATTGCACACTAAGTAAATATTTATTTTAAATTAAGACATGCTAAATTAATATGTTTATGCCTTTTTATTCTTTCATGGGCTTTTATTACAAAAATAATTTGTCATAATTTAAGATAAATTACACATTCGTTAAAGATTTTTCTTACAAAAAATTATGAACAATTAATAAAATATTAGTGAGTCTCTTTGTTTGACATTTTCTTTATGTTAGGAATCTCCCACCAAATGTAAACATACCTTTAAATGGGAGCAGGAAATTTTTACCTAACATTGTGTTTGTACCCAGCAGTCAAAGCTATCAGAATAAAATATGGTAGAATGTTCTATTGGCCAATTGTGAACAAAGATAACATTGAAATAACGGGACCTATCATAGTGCGAAATAGCAAGCCATGTCAAAAAGCAAAACCAAACCAAACCAGAGTATTCTTCCTGGTCACTATCTTATTTTGTGATCTGGAAACATTATTCCTACTTACCATAGAGTTTAAAAAATTAAAAATGTAATCACTTAATTTTTCCATCTTTGCTTCTCTGTCACTTATCTACCTATAAACATTTGTAGGTAGATAAGTGACAATGTTTGCCTATCCCATATTGGTATGGATATATAATTAAGAATGGCTAAGATCTACAACATGTGTTGTAATGCATAGCTTATAAATTAAACGGTAATTTTGTTTCAGGATTTTAAATATGAGTCCTTAGATTTCAGATCGCCTAGTATCCTTATTTAATCTGTTTAAGGGGAAAGAGTATAGTAAAGTTTTCTTTCAGGGTTAAGATTGAAAGTCTCCAGAGGAAGAAGTTTTATATACTCCTGCAGTCCTCATTCCATAATATCATAATAACTAAAATTAATATGTAACCAAAATTAGATTAAAATGAGAGAAAAGAGAAAGAAAATATAGTACAAAGCCAGATGATGTAATAAAACACTAGATAAAGCAAATATGTTTTTCCTCATGAATTACTTTAGGTATTTAACTCTCACCTTTCACTTGTCCTTAAAGTAAATATAGAAATATTCCTAATAAAATGGAAATTTATGTCATTTAATTTTCTTAATCCAATTCCAAACTGAAGGAAATTTTCAAAATTCTTTGGCATGCATTGTTTTGCAATGAAGATGCAGAAAGTCAAAACCAGAATTTAACTCTGCTTTTTCTGACAAAGCAATGTCTTTGGCAACCTTTGCATATTGCCTTTGTTCCTGAGGATTTTATTCTTAATAATCAATCCTTTTGTGCAACTGGCTCCCTTCTACAATCACTTCAGGATGACCACCCTCTATACTACTCTGAGACATCTTTAGATTCAGAATGATAGATTATGCCCAGGAAATATATTCATCATGTCCATGCCAATCATTAGTACAACGAAAGGACTAACATCTCTAACTTAGAAAGTAACGTTTTTATCATAAAAATAACACATATATAGTTATATTCCCCCCCCCAAATACTAAATAAATAAAGTCAGGATTATTCAGTAAACATTCAAAGAAATGAGTTATATTCTCAAATTGACTTTTTTATGGACAATAACAAACCAAATTACAGTTGTAAAAAAGAGGAAAAAATAAACATGTGATTGAGAAAAGAATAAGATTTTGGTTATTTAAATTAACAGCATTTGCTTTACAGAAATTTGAGATTTTTTTAAAAATAAGAAAATAACAGTTCTTAGAATTCCATACACATCATCCTTATAGTAACATTTACTTTAAAATTTTGTGTGAAACTACCACAATTTGGCATCATGACCACTGCTTATTAGAGTTTATTCCAAGACCAACCACTTACACCTGGTTCACATAAGAGAAAATAGATCAATCTTGGGTGTTTCTTCCCCCTGGTGTTGTGTTTCCTTTTCTTAAAGATGGATCTCCAACTCAGTAAGTAAATTGACTTTATTGAAACAGTGAGTATTCAGTGGACCTTAGATTTTCATACAAGCATTGAAAGTCAAAACGTATATTACAAACAACTAAAATCATTTGATGATTTTAAGATCAAATTTCTTTGAGAGAACTAAACAAAAACATATAGCTCTTTCATTTTTAATAATTATCACATTAATAATTTCTTCACATGTCTGGGTGACTTTTTTCAAGAACTTTATGAAATCTATGTGCAAAAGGCAAAAACACAAGTTAGACTATGGTTTACATAAAAATACCTACATAATGTACATAAAAATGCCTAAAGTGTTTCTTAAAAAGTTAATGCCAGTGCACATTACTAATAGTTGGTTAATACATAATAAAAATAACCAAGTCCTAATGCACTGATATCAGACTTTTTTTATTATATTCTCTACTAAATGAGTATGATTAACTACCAAATTTTCAACTTCCAAAGACCACATAGGATTAAAGGGCTACAAATCAATTGACTCATTGCAATTTAAAGTTTCACTTTTTTTAAACTTTCAGTTTTATTTATTTTTAAAATATTGTCATTCTTACATTTTTCAGAAAACACTGTATAATTAAAATTTTCACATTTCAAAAGGAGAATAATTTTATTTATTAATAATCATTTTGCTAGGAACTATTATGGTTCTAAATATTCTTGGACGTAATTTTGCAATTTTTTGTAAAGAGTTTATTTATTCATTTGTCAGAGAGACAGGCACAGGGAAAGAGGGAACACAAGCAGGGGGGATGAGAAGAGGGAGAAGCAGGCTTCCCGCGGAGCAAGCAGTCCAATGTGGGACTCGATCCCAGGACACTGGGACCATGACCTGAGCTGAAGGCAGACACTTAATGACTGAGACACCCAGGCACCCCTGATTTGGCAATTTTTGCAAGAAAAAAAAAAAAAAAGAAAGAAAAGAAAAGAAAAAGGTTATCAGGTGAGTAATGAATATTTTTGATAATCTACTAGCTATTTTTCTTATGTACAAATCTTTTTTAAAAAAGAAGTATACATTTGACAGTGTCAAAATACCCGTGTGTGTTTAATGTGTGTAAACAACTTTTTATATATATGTGTAACATATATGCTCCATATTAAATACCTTGCCAGTTCAGTTAAATGTGAGAAAAAAAGTGCATTGTTACTTTGAAAAGAAACTGTGCATGAAAACAAGCTACAAAATGATATATGCCATGGTGAGAGTCATTAGACGGGGGCCATGTGATTGTGGAAAATACTTATTTTCATCTTTGCTTCTTTGTCAGCGTCAATGTGTCTTGTATTTTGAGAACAGGTCCTGGAGAAACATTAAACAGCACATCAGGATGCTGAAAGTGTGTTTAAAAGGTGATGAGTAATAATTTGACAACATAGGAGTGAGAAGCAGGTAACTTTTCCAGGGCAATCAGGCCTCTTTTGCCCATGAACTGCAAGAAGTAAGCTGGGCAGGATGCTAAAGAGAAGATAGAATCAGGGCACATTTTTAGTAAGAAAGCAGCAGTTGGGAATGGGGTCCCTTGAGATAAACTATGAGGTTTTACATGGATAACTTATGAGGTAACAGGGTTTGGTCTAAAGGGCTAGGAATAATATGCCATGGTGGAAATGTTTAATAACATTGTACTTTCACCTTGGGAGGCTATAACCCGAGGATTTTTATTGTAGTTGGGATAATGATTGTTTCGTCCTATTTTATGGATATTATTTATCTGTTTCCCCCTGTGTGTGGTCAAAAGCCTGTACAGGAATGTATCACACTTGAACCTATACATATTCTTAATGGGGTTAAATGTGATGGGTAAAGAATGGCAAGGTGAAATATACTTTTTGGTTTCTTAAATTACTTAAATGAATATTTGATAGAGCAATTCCACAAAATCACAGCTATGAATTACAGAACAAGTTTCTTAATTTCGACAAAAATTTTATATAAACTTACTATAAAATAAAAATTAGAAGGTGAAAATAATAGTAATGATCCACATTTCTATAATATGTTATTTTGTTTTCCATAACAAAATCTAACTTAAGAAGTTAATAGTATCTGTAAGGTATTTATAAAATGAACTCTTTATGCTCTGATGAAAACTCTTTTCTTCCATCTTTGGTTTTAGAGGAATAAATCAGAAATTAGTGCAAAAAATACTGTAAAATGTGCACATATTATGTATATTTAAAATGTTGTCAGCTCTGTGTAAACCACTGCAACATAAAATGACCGTGACAAAACTTAAGGTAAATTGTTGGTCTGGAGTAAAGGCTATTTTGAGTTCCGCAAATATGTACCGTGTGTCTGAGTTCAACTTTTGATCTACTTTTTCTATACAAGTTGTATTTAACATCTTTGATCTCCAAGTTAGTGATCTAATCCGCTGTATAACTTAGCTTTTATTGATCTGTTCTCATGCTAAGCAAATCAAGTCTCACTTTTATGGGGTAGATTGAAAAAGATAGTAAAACTGCCTCTGAGACAGCAGTTTAAATCTGTGCAATAACAGTGAAAGCAAGAGATAAGACTTTTATTACACTGCCAAACTTCACGTGAACTCCAAATGTCATTAAATAGGTATGTGTCATTTGCCACAGATATTTATTTTACTAGAGAGCACGGTTACCACCCATTTGAAAGCAATGTGGTGTGTTTTCTACTGACACAGACTATATTGCTTGTCCAGGTACCTACATTTATACTGACTTTTGGTGCATAACATAGCATCCTTTCTGAATGAATTATTTATTCTGATTGAGCACTGTCTGCATTTCCTGGTTTTTCTTTCCTTTTAATGCAATATCAAGAGCAACAGCATGAGGTTTGTGTTGAGTTGCCTTTGTAATGTTTGATTTTTAAAAACAGGTTCAAGGGAATAAAAAGCCAATAATGTAAATTGACTACCTTTGGTTGTCCCTGTAATATTGTTGTTGTTCCAAGTGATAGCTTATCAAAAACTAGAAGAAGGTGATGCAACTGTTGAAGATCAATGAACTATTACTGACAGATTGTCACTTGCACTCTAAAGGACACTTTATGTTACGTTATGGAACTAAGAATTCAGAATATGGGAGCAGAAATAATGATAGTTTAAAGATATGGTGGACTGTAATAATTAAAACAAAGACTTATTTGAATAGCATTTTATGTCCCTACTTATGAGTATACTCTAAAAAATTATAATACTGTATTAACAAATTATATTACACCATCATAAAGTGGTACCAGTCATTACATGGTATATAGAATACACAGAAAATTGCCAAAAAGAATACAACCTCTACCACAATTCCAAAATTCTGAGAAAATCACTTTAGAGATTTAATGTTTCAATTTCTATTAATTTCCTACATATTTTTAAAATTAAAATTATTAAATTAGTAAAATGTTAAAAATTGTTTCAGTTTTTCAGCTTAATATTTACTTCTTTAGACATGCATTTAGGTTTTATGATATCCTATCATACACACACTATAATTTACTTTATTGCTTACTTAATGTTGAGCATTATCTTTTGTTTCAAGAGAAATATTGTTATAAACATTATTTTTGCCAACCCTAACTTTCCTTCAAGTTTTTTTTTTACCTTAGCTCATATTTTTTAAATAAAATTACCGTACTGAAAAGCATACACAAGTATACACATTTTGATACATTTTACCAAATTGCCTTTTAGAAAAGTGATGTTAATACCTTTAGTCATTTGCCCACCTGATTCTACCTTCTCAGTATTCCACATAATTGATTAAGCCTCTCTTGACCTGATAGAGGGAAGTAATTTATTTTCAAGTTCACATTTTTTCATTAATATCAAGATGAATGTTTTTCATATGCTCATTAGTTACTTTTATTTTTGTGTGGGAATTTTTTCGTTATTTACTAAAATCTCAGTACCATAACAATTTTTGTAGTTACATTTATTTTAAGAATTTTTGTTGTAGGGGGCACCTGGGTGGCTAAGGTGATTAAACATCTGCTTTTGGCTCAGATCACGATCCCAGGGTCCTGGCATATAGCCCCGCATCAAGCTCCCTGTTCAGTAGGGAGCCTGCTTCTCGCTCTCCCTCTGATGCTCTTGGTCCTTGTGCTTTCTCTCTCTCTCTCTGTCCATCTCTCTGTCAAATAAATAAATAAAATCTTTGAAAAAATTTTTTTAATGTATTCTCTAATATGTTTCAACTATGTTTTACATTTTTATGCTTGCCATTTAATTTTAGTCCTGTTTGTACTTGATGACCAGAAGTTTAAATATCCACATTTGTAATGAACAATATAATGTTTCCTTTTGTTTTAACATTCAAGCTCAGCAAGTGTTTTTGCATCCTAAAAGCAATGGATGTTATATTTTTCTAGATTTTATGCTCTGTTTTTTCCCCTTAAGTTATCTGTGACTCCAGTTTATTTTATTGTATTGTATGAGGTATGCATTCAAACTACTTTGGATATTCAAAGAGCCGACCAATTTCCTGGTGCTATTTATTAAATAAGAGTATTAACAGCAACTTAGTTATAACTATGGTCAACATATCATTTGTACATCACTTTTCTATCTATTATTACATAATATAATACCCATTACTTATGGTCTTCAAAACCATCTTTGTTTAAAGATTTTTAAAGATTTTATTTACATATTTGAGAAAGAGGGAGAGCATGAGCAGGGGGAAAAGGAAAAGCAGAATCCCCACAGAGCAGGGAACCCAATGTGGGGCTCAATCCCAGGATGCTCGGTTCATGACCTGAACCCAAGGCAGATACTTAACCGACTAAGCCACTCAGGTACCCAAGCTCTTATAGATTTTTATTTTTTATGTCTTTTTAATTATATATTTTATGTAATTATTTATACAAGTTAGCTACTCATTTGGATTGTAGTAAGTATTGTATATATCTTTCTTATCTTGATTAATTCATATAGATGTGTTCATTTTTGCAATGTGAAATGTATTCACCATTCTTTTAAATGGACTATGTCATATCTGCCAAAAAAGGTTTGGTAGATATATACTTCTGTTTTCTATCTATATTTTATAGCGTGGATTTTTATTTTAAAATATTTTTACTGCTGTTAAAAATAAAAGTTGTGAAACAAATTTTTGATGACTAAGTTTTAAAATTTTATAAATTCTTTGATATGAAAATAATAATTTTATTTAATCTTTGTTATTAGTTTGATGGCAATAAGTCCTGAGAACTCTAATTCAGGAAAACAATGGTTTACTTAAAAACTATGTTATATCCAACTCAGTGTAGCTTAAAATTTTTAAAAATTAATTTATAGCTCACAGAGCTAAACAGTCTAAAGGAATGAACTTGGACCCATAGCTGAATCCAACATTTAAATAAGGTTAATGTCTAGTTTTTGCAGGACCTCTGGGCTCTGATATCTTCTTGCTATATTCCCAAGCCACATAGCCACTCTACCCTGATGATTAGCTCAAGAGGAAGTAGTGCTCCTACTGGGAAGCCTGAGTAGAAGTGCCTATGCCTGTCCTACAGAAGACAGATCACCCAAACCTAACCTCATAGGGGTAGGGCAGTTCCAATAAGGAAGAGATATAGAATCCACAAAATGAAGAATGTCTGCTTCTATCCAATTGCATTTCTACAAGAGTCTTTGAGGTAAATATATATATATATATATATATATATATATATATATTTTTATATATATATATATATTTTTTTTCATCTCAAGTTGCTGACAAAATCATTGGATAAGTTCCACCACACTGATGTATCACAGGAAATAAAATTCAAATTCAAGATTCAGGGGTGCCTGGGTGGCTCAGTGGGTTAAGCCTCTGCCTTTGGCTCAGGTCATGATCTCAGGGTCCTGGGATTGAGCCCCGCATCAGGCTCTCTGTTCAGCAGGGAGCCTGCTTCCACCTCTCTCTCTCTGCCTCCCTCTCTACCTGCTTGTGATCTCTGTCAAATAAATAAATAAAATCTTTAAAAAAATTCAAGAGTCAATTTTAAGATTGAGCAAAAGTCAACTTCAAAATTTTGTGGTGTTTCTACTTAAATGACATTTCTGCTTGCCAATAAATTGGTAGGGCTTTATTATGTCAGAAATACTTTATTCTGCATAGGAAGTTCAAGAGAAGAAGCTTCTGCTGAATAACTTGTAGTTTATCAGTAATGTCTATGATGTTATGTATAGGGTCATAAGGTCTTGAAATGTAGCCCTTTTTATATTCAAAAATATCTGCAAAGTAAGCTAACCTAAATAATTTCTCCCTATTGAAGAAAGACTTCTTTGTTCTGAAAGAAAAAAGATACCTCACACTTAATCAAAATAATTTTATACTTATTTTTGTGAAGAAAATGATCTGCTATTAATATAAAATAATTGTAAAAATTGAAATTCTTATTTGGTTAACCTAGCATATATATAACCAAGGAAAATGGGGAGCTGGTCAAAAAGAGGAATAGCACTTGTTGATGAGAAATGGAATTGCAGTCAATTACCTCATAACCTTCCTGCTTCAAAATATGGAAGGTGCTGGAAATGCTAGAAGTAGATGGTGCCATTTCACAGAGGTATTTCTTTGGTATTATTGCTGATTGTAAAAATAATCCATAATTCTCACCACTTCCATAAAGAAACAAAATCCATTTTTCCATTCCCTGAATCTGGATTCGCCATGAGACTTGTTTTGGCCAAAGGGATTAGCTGAGCAAACAGAGGTTTGAAAAGCATCTGTCCATGGGGACCTTTGCTCTTGTTCTTCAAACCCTGCTGCCGCTATGTGCATGAGTTCTGGCTAGCCTGCTGGAGCATGAGAGATATGTGGCCCAGTTACGCCTATCTCCCCAGCCAGCAGCTGGGCTGCTTCCAGACATGTGTAAGTAAAGCCATTTTGGACTATCCAAGTACTAGCTGAGCTGCCAGCAGGCAGCTCATGAGGAAGCCCAGCTGAGATGAGCTTAGTCCAGCCCTGATCAGCACAACCACCCAGTTATCTTACAGATGCACAAGCAACAAATGTTAGAAGTTTCAGGTCACTAAGTTATGAATGATTGCTTTTTGTTTGTTTGTTTGTTTGTTTGTTTGTTTTTAAGATTTTATTTATTTATTTGACAGACAGAGATCAAATGCTGCAGAGAGGCAGGCAGAGAGAGAGGAAGGGAAGCAGGCTCCCTGACCCTGGGATCATGACCTGAGCCACTGAGCCACCCAGGTGCCCCTGGGTGATTGTTTTTATGCACTATCAGATAACTGATAGAACTCACCTTGTTTTAAGTAGCAAACCAGAGAGATTGTTTCAAGGGGAAATGGAATGATTTTTTTCAATCATGAACTACTTTTGGTCAATTACTGAATAAGTCACCTTGCAACAAAACTCTAGGACAAGAGCCATTTAATGGAATAAATTCCACTTCAGCCTCCATTAGAAAAGTCTTCTTGGCCACATAAATAATCCATACTTTCTCATGGACAGAACTTAATCACTCTTTGTTCTGAATTTCCAAATGTTACTTGCCTTACAAAGCATCACTGAGAATTTTGGTTCTTTTGTGTTTAGCAATGCAAGTTAAGGACATAAGAATTTAGTCTTATCTTTTCTTTGACATTTTCCAACTTAAGTTAGGTGACTTTAAACAAATACTAGAGGTTGATAATTATTGATAAGTTAGATCTTCTTTTATTCTTATAATAGAAAAGTATTCTAAATATTAAAGCAGAGACAGCAGTCGGTTGCATTAGATATATAAAATGAGTCTCATGCCACAGTACATTTATTTGAAAGAAAACAGTAAATCTTTTTTTTTTTTGTATAATGTGACATGAATTGTTTTCAAAAGACAATTTTCTACGTAAACAAGAAGTGTATTTAAGAAAAAAAGGATTCTCCCTTCAGTTTTTATTTTTAACAGCCAGTTCATAGATGCCATGACATTTAGCCATTGGTCACAGCTAATAAACCTATACTCAAGACTTACTATTAAATAAAATGTTAATAGTAAATTTAAAATACTTCCTGTCATAAAAAATCAGGGGTAATTGAATTTAATATCAGTTGTCCTTTAGAAATCTTGTAAGAGGATAATATAGTATCTCACATATTATGTTTTTTAAAAAATTACTATATTTCCAAGTAGCCAACCATGATTAAAAATTGGGAATTGGATTTCCTGACTTATGGCAAAATATGTCTTGAAATAGTCAGCTAACATTAGAAATATTTTAATTATTTTCCTATATGATAATTTCAAGTTAGAAACACACACATATGTATATAAGGCATGTGTGTGTATATATGAATATGTACATATACGTACAGATATATACTAGATACATATATAGCTATCTTAAAACCTTTATATGCTCAGGCAATATTTGCTCAGTGAAATGAATCCGTTTTCCTTCATTTCCTACTGGCTGGAAAAATTTTTAAGCATTGCAATGATCTGTTTTGTTTTGTTTTTTCACTTCACAAGTGGCACCATTTAGAAATAATTGCAGATGCATTTTTCCAATTGTTCTATCTATGGCAATGATGGAATGCATTTATTTTTATACAGTTATTGAAGTTTTTTAATAAAGTTTTTTTTTAATTATGTTATGTTAGTCACCATACAGTACATCGTTAGTTTTTGACATAGTGTACCATGATTCCTTGTTTGCATATGCTCCATGCAATACCGGCCCTCCTTAATACCCATCACTAGGCTCATCCATCCCCCATCCCACGCCCCTGTAAAACCCTTAGTTTGATTCCCGGGGTCCATAGTCTCTCGTGGTTCATCTCCCTCTCTTATCTATTCCCCTCATTTTCCCCTTCCTTCTCCTAATGTCCTCCATGCTATTCCTTATGTTCCACAAATAAGTGAAACCATGTGATAATTGTTTTTCTCTGTTTGACTTATTGTGTTTAGCATAATCCCTTCCAGGTCCATCCATGTTTATGCAAATGTTGAGTATTCATCTTTTCTGACGGCTGAGTAATATTCCATTGTATGCCATGGCCATTTTGGAAAGCAGTGTGAAGTTTCCTCAAAAAGTTAAAAATAGAGCAACCCTGTGACACAGCAATTGCATTACTGGGTATTTACCTCAAAGATACAGATGTAGTGAAAAGAAAGGCCATATGAACTTCAGTGTTCATAGCAGCAATAGCAACAATAGCCAAACCGTGGAAGGAGACAAGGTGCCCTTCAACAGATGAGTGGATAAAGAAAATGTGGTTCACAGTTATTGAAGTTTTAAAATTTATCAGAATATATTTTCCAAGACTAGAGAATTTTCTAATATTTATCACCTCATTATAAATATTACATCTTCTCGCATATCTAATTTATTTTAAAATTTAAGTTAGTTACAGGTTTCTCTAATTCTATTTGTGTAAATTTGTATCTATAGATATTTCAGATATTTTTATGCTACTTGCCTATCATTCTATGTATTTATTGGTTTAAGTTTATAATCATTTATTCTGCTAGAATTCCCCTCCCCACTTTTCCATTCTTTTTTTTCCTGTAGATATGTCTTTTTTCTTCATAATTCCTTTGTTTTTTTTCTAACAGCTTAAGTTCAATACTTTAGTTCATTACTTTCTCTTTTTCCAGTAGTGAAAACATTATTGCCTGTGACTTTTACCACTTCTGAAAGGACAACACACTAGAAAGAATCAACCCATCTGTTGTGCCTAGTGAATTTCCCCCCACTCCTGTCAGAAATATTATTAGCCTTTTGTTTTTAAATCACAATATTTGTTTTAGATTTTCAAACATCTAAAAACCTTTTCTTGACCTACTTATACTCTTCAGTATTTGAGTCATTCCTTTATTTTAGGATACATTCTGCATTTTTTCCTAGTATAAACAATAAAATTACATGAGCTAGAATAATAGCAACATTATCATACACTATCATCTTGATCTGTATTGGGTAATTAATAACTTCAGTCTTATAAGGTAGAGAGCAAAAACTTAAAAGAATGGGAAAGAATATAGGTAAATTTTGGAGAAGTTAAAAAAATGATATATAGAAGTTTGTTACACACATTACATGCCTATGAAATATACAGAGGAAAGAGACTTTTATACCTAATAAGTGGGAAAAAAAAAACTAGAAAAGCAGTGTGTAGACTAATGAGTAAGTTCACTCATTTTACAATTTTATATATTTTGCAAGCCAATAAACCTGTGTTCTAGGTTATGCTGTAAGGGAATGGTGATGTGACAATGGCCTTCCAACTGTAGAACATCTTACTGCAATCTGAGGCCATAAAAGGATAGATAAAATATTAATGCATTAGTAGATTAATACACTTATCAAGTATTTATTTTATGATTTACCCACTTATTCATTTTCATAGCAAAACCATACATTAAAATGGTCAATAAAGTTTTATGTATTTCAAGAGTAAGACTACTGAAAGTGGCTTATCTGGGTATCCACAGTGTAAAGGAAAACCTTCCCAACAGTTGCATGCACAAATTATTCATTGTTTCTTCCTGCCACTATTGGATCACCAGTAAAAGTGTGTGGCAACACTAGGTCTACTTACTTTTATTAATCAATCATAAAGCACTTTCACTGTTTCTGAAACTTGACAAAGCACTTAAAGGTCACAAAATTAATTGGCTTTCATGATTTTTAAAACAAATATTGTGTACCTTTTTTCTTAAAGATTTATTTATTTATGAGAGAGAGAGAGAGCATACTGAGAGGGAGGCGGAGCAGAGGAAAAGGGAGACAAGCAGACTCCCTGATGAGCAGGAAGCCCGACACTGGGCTCGATGCCAGGACCCTGAGATCATGACCGAGCTGAAATCAGGAGTTGGATGCTCAACCAGCTGAGCCACCCAGGTGGCCCTATATTGTGTATCTTAACCCCCTACAAGCAGTCTGTCTCCTGTAATTACTAGAATAACAAATGTGCAGTTGTGGCAAAACAGACAGCAGAAATTAAGAGAAAAATGAAAATATTTTATTTCAATAGTGAAATGGAGTTTCATTTCAAGCTTATAAAGGCTAATGAAAGTGGCAGGTTTTAGTTTATAGTAATGCTTTGGTTAGATCAATGTAGCAATTTTAATTTTAAGGACACTTTAAGGGCTTTAATGAATTTCAAATCCGTCCTGAGAAGTATAGAAATCTCATCTCTATTTCAAAGGGGGTGATAGAACACAATCATTTCTGAATCAGACTTAACTGTGGGATTTTCTCAAAATTCAGTATATTCATTTATTTCTCTATAAAACTACTTAGGGACTTTTTCCCCATCATCTCCGGAAAAGAGTTATGCCAAGAATTATGGGATTCAGCACAGTCTGCTTGTCCATCTCCCTATGCTCCTCCCTCTACTTATGCCCCTTCCCTCTCTCAAATAAATAAAATCTTAAAAAAAAAAATAAAATTAGTCTTCTACATGTTGAAACAGTAAATATCAAGTCATTTTTGAGCAAATATCAAGGCAATCTCTCCAGCATTTGCCTCATTTGTGGGTAAATTGCCAATAATTTCGGCCAAATGATTTCATTCTGGTAATAACATATTTTTATATTCAATAGTCAAAGATCCTATTCACAGAGTTGTATATGTTTTCTCCCTTTCCTTAAATGTAAACTCCATGAGAACTGACTCCATATGTTCAGCCAGTTGCTAGGTTCTCGGTACCTCGACCACTATCTGGCACTTAGTAGGTATTCAGTAAATAGTGAATGCATGTGCAAATGTATGAAGATATTTCTCAATTTTCATAGGCATATTTTATTTGTTTTTTAATTTTTATTTATGAAGGGTTTTTTTGAAAAGAGTAATAATAATTGAAAACTTAAGTGCCATTCTGAGAATTGCTTTGTTGAAAACAGGAGTAAGAACATCAAGTAGAGGAAATCCATACATTTTATGTTTTACAAACCTAATATTAAGTGGTAAACATATTTTGATAACTTTGTTTTATTGGGACAATTAGAAAGTATCTCAATTCCTTTAATATCTGCTGCTTTAGTCTAGATTACATTAGATAGCATTCCTGTATAAATATTTAGAAAGTAGAATTGTTTATCTCTTAATGGCATTTCAGTAACTTCCAAATCATGAAGATATGCATATGCATTATGTGTGTGTGTGTGTGTGTGTATGTGTATATATAAATGAAACTGCTGAGGGACTTTAATAAAAATCATTTTCAATTACAAAGTCAGGGAAAATTTATATTACATCATTTTCCAGAAATGACACTGATTTAGCTGTGTATTCTCTTGAAAGCAACACATACTATTTAAATATTAAAGAGGAAAAACCAGAAGAGAAAAAATATGGACTCAATAGTTGCATGGAAGAAAAATCATCACATTTAATATGTAGTTATATTTATTTCATCACTATAAATGTTAACATTTACAGGAAGGGTTTGTGTATTTTTTCGAAATTTTGCTCAGCCTAACTCCTATAAATCAAAGAGGAATTAACAGCAGGACATGATAGAGCAGCCAAGATAAAACTGAAATTATTATAGCCTATACTTTACATTTCACCACCATGGTCCCATTTTATGACTCTCATCTAGATCAAGGAAATGAGAAGTTTTGAAAGGACTTTTGAGATGACTTAGCTTTACCCTTAAAATACTTTTTAAAATGAGATTACTTAAACCTAGAGTTCATGTAATATGTCAAAGTAACAAAGTTAGGATCTTCTGATTTTATTCAGCATTTTCAGTTTATATTAAATTATATCATGAATATATATGTATATATATACATATAAATATATATATCCTAAAGTCAAAATATTCTTTTAAAATAAATAAGTCTAAATACATATTAAAACATATAAAATGGATTTGCTGATGAACAGAAATGATAAATCAATAAATACTTGAAATATTTTTCTTCCAACATGTCAAATCTGAATAAAATGATCTCTACCATAAGTGGTTAACTTCTTTTCAGTAGACTCATTAAAATAATTGTTTATTCTATGGCAATAGAGGGAAGAGAAGAAGACACGGATCTATAATAGCAAAAGGGCTCTGGGAAAAGTCCATTTGTTAAAAAAAATCCTCCTTTAAATACTCTAATCATATTGATAACCTCCTCGATTTCATTACAGGAACCCTAAAAAGTATAAACCAATCTGCAATCTCTACTTGAAGGAAAATCTTATTTATTTACTTATTTATTTAGCCAAGAACCTAATCTCCTTTGGGGAAAGATAGTGTGGAAAGTGAACTAGAAGAGCGGAAGAGAAGGATCATTTAAGGCAAAGAGTTATCCTCCCCATGGGAGCAGAACCGAATGGTGTACCCCAGTTGGGTACTTGAAAGGGACATGCAAAGGCAATTCTCAGGGTTTGGGAGAGGTGGTTTACAGCTGTATTTAACTCAGAGACTTCATGAGCAGGTAGCTGAGATGATTTTGCTTGGCCTCCGGAGGAAAGCACTCCTTAAAGTCCACCAACCTTGGGAAGCAATGTGCTGGGAGGCTTCTCAGAGAAATAATATTTTTCATGAAGCGATATGATAAGGCTCACTTAAAAATTCTGACCAATTTGTAACCAAGAGACAATTACTTCTGTCACTTTGAATTCCTGAGTTTACTGAATCGGGGTTTGTATTGTCTAGTATACACCATTCAAGGGTGTTACCTAGAGAAATCTATCCTGATTTTCTATCACTAGAATCCAGAAATTATTCATTCCCTTCAAGATGGCATAGTATTTGATTAAACATCCTCCATGTCATGTAGCTTTAAAAGGACTCCCAAAGAGCATAGATGGGAACTCAGACTTTATTTAGGATATTGAGAGTAATAGTCCAAAATGAATAAACTTCATCAACTCATTCATAAATACCAAGTGATTACTACATGGTACATGCCAGTACTATAGGTTTTGTGGGAAGTGTTATAAAGCATCTAAGATATACTCTCTAAAGACTCTCACATCTAGTTTAGACAAAAGGACATGCAATCCCAGTTACATGTATACACATCAGGTTCTAAATATCTTAACATGTGGTCTCCAGCTAACTCATGTGCTAGTGAAGCATGTGGAATTTGGTCAGAGAGAAACAGGTTAATGTTGTTTCAATTCTATTCTAAGCCACACTACACATTCATTGGTGACAACCATCTGATGGGATGTTCCAACCTCAGTACACACAAAACAACTCTGATTCCTGCTGGATGGATTGGAGTGCTTCATGTAGCTTCACACTTTGCCTGGTTAAGGGAATTCTATCTGTCTTTTCTTCTTTTTTTTTTTTTTTTTTCTTTTCTTTTAAAAAAAATGTGTGGATTCCAGGGATAAAGTTAAAAAGGGAAAGGTCAGAGTAGGATTGGAATTTAGGGTCATTTAAAACAGTCCAAGAGAATCTTGATCTTCAGAAAGATGGGGGCAGAGTGGAGAAAAGGCAAGACTTTTGAAATAACATCATGAAAAGTAGATCTAAACACAGCATGATTATTGCCTAATATTCCAAAATTAATTCTACAAAACAAAGTATTTTAGCTAGCAAAGACATACTCCTTATCAATTGAGAAATGTGAGCTGTTACTGAGTTTGATCCAAAGTTTGAGATGAATTAAGAAGGTTAATATTTCCTGAAGGAGTTTTTAGTTCTTCTGTTTAATTCCTTGTTTATAATATCTATCTTCGTTACTTAAAATTCTCGCTCTCTTTTCTTTTCCTTTTCCCTTTTTTCCTTCCTTTCCTTCTTGCCATAAGATCATATCTCTGCACTCTGAACCTGGTAAATAGTTCCTGAAGTACTAGTTAAAATACCCTTGATCCCACTCTGAAACAGCCCTGAAGACTTAAATGAATGGTGTTTGGTGATCTCAGTTCAGTCCCCAGTAAATGTCCACATCACAAAACCACATCACTTAATTTTAGGTGATTGATTATATCTGCTTAGCTTAAACTCAGGCTTGAGTCAGCCAGAAGACTTTATTACCCTCCATTCCTGTGAGGGTGGTCCAGCCAGGTCAAAGTCGAGGTCAATAATAGGGCAAGAAGGTACTGGCTTTGCCAGTAAGCAGACCTAGTCTCAGCCAGAACAAAGAATTTTACTCCTCAGAGATGCTGTTTGTGTAAACAGACATAGTCACCACTAATACTAAAAGGCTACAGTGAACTCAAGTAGCATATTTGACCATATTTGTTTAGAACATATTTATTCAAAACTTAATCTAGGAAACAAAATATTTAAAATAATTAATTTATTAGATACTTCAAAAGCAGTAAGATTACATGAATCAATTCCTCAATGAAAATATCTATTTAAATATAAAAATTGAAGATACAATTTTAAAAGTAACTTCTAATAGAAAAAAAATTAATTATAAATAATAGACTCAAATTTAAATTTGTACACTAACTTGTATGTTGTGAAACATTATAAATAGGTTAATAGTTTGTTCCCAAAAGGAATCTTGTATTTATGTCTAAATGCAAAATGAAAATATCTACACATTTTTATGTTAAATGTCATACTTCGAAGTAGAACTAAATATTACTCATGGTAGGGGATTTCAGATTGTACAGCTACAGCAAAATAAGATAACCCATTAGCACCAAACATATATAATTATTTTATATGATTGTAATGGAAAATTATGACAAGAGAAATATGATTTTAATGGTAACATTAAAAACCAGACACTAAAATATGTCATACAAGAAAATTATCCAAAAAAGTTAATTTGGCCCTTAAGTACTATTAATTTTCAACTTTCCCATGAATTAGCCCATTAAAATATGAAGAGAAAGTGTTTTAGTATATTTTTGAACTAGAAGCCATATTTTAAATAAAGCAAATTAAGCTGAATTGTATAAAAATGAGGATAATAATAAGTCAATGGAGAAACATATTATAAAGCTTTAGTGGGCAACCAAATAGACTTTCATATAAACACTATCACTGTTTCTTATTGAATGTGGCCTTGGAGAAGTGATTAAATCTCTGAATGAACATTCCCCATTAGGTGGTAAATTGGGACAGAGGCTTTATGGGGAATAACTTGTACCATGCAACTATGTTGTAAAGAATCAAATTTTTAATATAGATAAAAACATAAGACATATATTAGATAAATCTTTGTGGGGATTTTTTCCATATAAAAAATTCATAAAGATGGCTTTAAGAAAAATAGCTATAAAGACTGTTAGTCAAAACTCAGTGATTGTTTTCTAGGTTTTATAATCCCATTTGCTCTGCAGTGGTCTATTTTGTAGGTAAGTTCTGAGTAAACATAAGCTTAAATTCATGTCATTTATAAATTAGAAAATTAGTTATAGTAACTTAAATTGGGCAGCAAGCAATAGAAATTCCCTCTTGTTGTCATGATAGCAGGTAGTGTGTCCATGTCCACACGGACTGAAGAAACCACCCTGCCTGTCCCTTCATTTGTCTTAACACGTTAACACTCAGTGCAAGGGCGTTTGGGTAGCTCAGTAGGTTAACTATCTGAACTTTGACTCAGGTCCTAATCTCAGGTTCTGAAATGAGTCCCACATGGAGCTCCCTGCTTGGTGGACTCTCTTCCTCTCTCTAATAAATAAGATCTTCCAAAAAAAAAATTTAAAAAATCAGTGCAGACTACTGCAAGTATAGGTCAGCAGTGGCAGTCAGTATATATCATGTGACATACTTGTGACAGTGTGTATCATCTTGTGACAACCAAAATAGATCAACCATGTCCTGATTCTTTTAAAAAACCTACAAGAATGCACATTTTTTAAAAAGTTTGTTTAAAAAAATTTACTTCCTATTAGAGGTTTTCCAAACCCATCTGATATATAACTCTACTAAGATATAACAAACAAACAAACAAAAGATTTCTTTTACTTTTTGTCTAGTTTTGTATTTTTAGGAACAGAAGCAACACACAGAGTAATAAGATAAAGAAACCACAGAAGGCAGAAAATAAGAAATGAGTGTTCTATAACCAATGATCCTATTTTCCTGGGATAAGCATTATAAGATACTTATTTACTCTTTATCCCTCCAGAGATTTAGGTACATACAAAAATATATCCTTACATATTTTAAACAAAATTGGGAGCTTATACATGTGTGTAGGTATGTATATGCATATATGGGTATATATAACGGACTTTACCATGTTCTGGGCAGTTCATTAGAGACTAATAGCCTGGGCCAAAATCAAGTTTCTGCTTTGCAATTTTAATTAGGTTATTCAACCTGTGTCTCAGTTTACACAATATTCAATAGAATTATAATCATAATTATCCTCAGATAGTTGTAAACTTTCTATGTACTCAGTAATGTTAGCTATTATTATTATTCCATATTGGTATATATAATCTCTATCATTTTTAAGCTGCATATTATTGAATGAATATGCCATGTTTATTTAACCAATTTCCTATTGACTTTCATATTATCTTTAATTTTTTGTTATACATAAAGTATATTAAGCGAACTTAAGGATAATTCTTTGTGTACTGCAATGGAAGTGTCATAAATGATTTCCTAGAATTAATTTTAGAGATTAAGCAATGTATGCATTAACAATTTTGGTAGATAGTCTCAAACCATCCTTTCAAAAAGACAATGTGTCAGAATACCATGAACTATGTAAAATACTTATTTTATCACACTATTTACAACACTAGCTTGTATCAATAATTTTAATCTTCACAAGTTTGATGAAATTGAATGAGATAACGACTTCCATATCTATTTTACTTATTTACATCAGATATGTGTTCATGAACTTAATAGAGTAAAGAAGGTATTTGCCTTGTTTTTTCCATTCAAATCCTTTGTACCATTCTCCCAAGATTTTCATCTTTGTATTTTTTTAAATTTCTAGAAAAAATATAGAATGCTTCACAAATTTGACAAATTCACGTGTCATCCTTACACAAGGGCCATGCTAAGCATTTCTGTATCTCTCTAATTTTAGTATATGTATTGCTGAGGTGAGCACTTCCTCTTTGTATTCTTACTCATTTGTTAAAGCTCTTTACATGTTAAATGCATTAACCATTCTTTGTATCAGAAAATATAAGCAATCATGGCAATAATCTCAGTTATTGCTTCCCCTAATAATTTTTAATCAATAGAGATAAATTTGAGGCCCTTAATTTTAAAATGGTCCATACACGCATATTTGCATATAATTAAAAACGTATGGTTGCTCATTTGAAAAATTTTTTATAGAAATAATTCACCATTTACTTTGTCTCCTTTAGAAAATTCAAATGTCATGATCACTTTTGCAAAGATGAAAACTCTCCTGTACATCATGGAAGATATAAAGATCCATGATTGTCTAATTTACATTGTTGGCACTTTTATTTAGGTTTACTTAAATTTCTTTGTTTAGATTCTATAAAAGGGATACTTTATCTTATTTTTTAAGCACTTGGTTTCTCTCTGTTTTAAAAGAAAATTAGCATCCTGCAATCAGAGAAATCTTTTATTTTATATTTTTAAATTTTTTATTTAAATTCAATTTAAGTAACACATAGTGTATGATTAGCTTCAGAGATAGAATTTAGTGATTCATCAATTGCATATAACACCCTGTTCTCATTCCATCACATGCCCTCCTTAATGTCCTTCACCCAGTTACCCCATCCCCCCATCCACCTCCCCTCTGGCAACCCTCCCTTTTTTTCCTATAGTTAACAGAGTGATCTTTAAAAACCGCAATATGATTTTGCTTAATTCTTTTGATAACTCTCATTTGTAAATGTTTAAGATGGCTTTTAGCAGGGGTATTGTAGAATGTTGTAAAAAGAGGGGAGTATCGCACATCTTCACCACCTGTGACCTTATTAGAAATGCATATTCTCAGGCTCTAGCCCATACTTACTGAATCAGAATTGATGCTGAAGTATGAGAAGCACCAAACAGGAGCTTGGAGGAGGAGTGGAAAATCCAGTCTTTCTATCCATTTTCTTCCAGTCTCCCTATATTTTTGATCACTGTATCCCACACTGGCTTCTTCTTCTTCTTCTTTTTTTTTTTTTGGCTTCACATTCCTTTCAACACCCTTTCTTTTTGCTTGGAATATTTCTTCCCTCCTTTTGTTCTACTAAATCTTACACAATTTAAATGCTACTTCTTTGAGGAAGTCTTCCTGTACCATCAAACCATGCTCTTCCTTATTTTATATTTTAATATTTCCTTATGCTTTTTATCAGTACATGTTTTGGGGATTCTTAAATCCTTCAATCCTCACACTATCACTATTTCTAATCATAAGAAACCCTTGAATCCTCGGATCCTATCATGGTGCTTGATACATACTGAGATTGAAGTAAATCTTACTTGGAAGAATGAATAAATACATCAATGACTAAAATCCTCCCCAAAGTTCTTCCTCACTAATTTGAGGATCAAACCTAAACTCAGTGATCACTTTATGACTGAAGACTCCTTTGGTTTCCTCCTCTTCTTCAGGATTCCATGTGCCTCTTTTTCTGTGCCCTTTTGCATTCCCTGTTCTGACATTTCCTTTGATTTATATTTTGACCAGTTGTCAAATCCCCTTGCTTTTCTGCTTCTTCTTGAGGTTGGGGATGGCACCTCTCTCTCTTGCTTTCTCCAGGCCATTTCTTTCTGTCTTTTATTTTAGCCTTGGTGACTAGAGCATAGCAGGCTCTCCAGTGAGCTTTGTGAATTAAATTAAATGTTAAGAGACTTTCCTCCAAGTTTGTTTTGAAACCCAGGGTCAGACGGTTACTTTCTCTACATTTCAGCTTGCTCGCTTATAAAAGGACAGTAACTTAAAGGAACTTTTTGAAAAATGATCTATATTTCGATTTTGATAGTCATTAATCAGTGATACAAGATGAGTAACTCATCAAACTGTGTTTTAACATGGGTGGATTTCATTTGTGTAAATTACAGCTCAGTGAACTTAGAATGAAACTGAAGGGAGAAAACTAAATCATGACATGGTGGTCCAGTAGGTATTTTTGAGTTGAAATTAGAATGAGTTTCATTTTTTTTTTAACTTATTTTAAGTGAACCTCTAAGTCCAGCCCTCAATTCCATCTTTCACAGACCCATCTCTGTGATGACGTTGTATGAGGGTTGATTCTCCCTTTTTTTTTTTTTTTTTTTGATTCTCCCATTTTTATTAATCTCTCCCAATAGAAGCCCCTTTCCCAGTCTCTTTTGGAACTAAATTTCTTCGGTTTTCCCCATAAACATTAGATCACATTCAAGGGTCATTGCTGAATATGATACCCACTTGAGGATGATGTAAATCCTTAATTATCCAATTAAGTGACTTCCCTAAGGGCATATATCACCCAAAGATTTGCTTGTGTTTAGTCAATGTGGTTCAAATGAAACTTGGAATGAATTTATTTTAAGATTTAAATGCATCTTCACATTACTTTTCTACCTTATAGGAAGATCATCAAGAGTTTCTTCCTGTGATGATTAAAGCATAGTTTCTTCTCAGACCAAGAGTATCTTATGGAGTAATATATAAAAAATATATTACTCTATAATATGTAATACAATGTATGCTATATAACACATATAATAAAATATAAAATAGTACATATTATATATATACATATATATATATGTATATATATAAAATTCGCAAACACACACAAACCTATAGCATTCTTAACACAATTTAAAGTTTATTTTCCATTCCTATTAATCTTTCGCTGTTACTATAAGGAGCTGTTTCACATCTAATGTGCTGTTAGAAAAGTTTCATTATTTAGAACCTCAGAGATACCTGCCTTGCTTTGCTGGTGGGTTACTTCAAATTTTATTATGCCAGGAAATTGTTTTTCCTTCCCAAGTGTTTGCCCTCTTATCACTCATCCCATCTCACACTTCCAAACCCATCCTGACTCTAATAGGCTAAGATGCTCAATCATCCTAGAAGCTGACATGTATAACGGAGCAATAAGGAAAAGAGAAAACAAAGGCAGTCTGACTCCTGCACAGCCACCTGTGATAAACATGAGAAATGGGAACCTCACATTTTACATTGCAAAAGAAGAGCTTTGTTGTAACTCATAAAAGGATATTTCTACCCTTATTTTATATTTCTTAAAAATCACTCTCATGCATAATCTGGGACTTTATGGATGAAAATATATTGTATAATTATAGATTTTTAAAAATCGCAATACAAATAATTGATTAATTTGTCCTGTTTTCCTTCAGAGAAGGGTGAAACAATAATTTCTGTGGTTCATAATATAAAAGAATCATTTCACATTTAAAAATAGTGTTTTTCTTTTTCTCTCTCTTTTTTTAGAGCATCTTATTTATTCATTTTCGAGAGTGAGAGAGAGTGAGTAGGAGAAAGAGCAGCGGGAGAGGGATAAACAGGCTCCACACCCAGCATGGAGCCCCATGTGGGGCTGATCCCATGACCAGAGCTGGTCATGGCCAGAGCTGAAATCAAGTCAGAGGCTTGACTGACTGAACGAGTGACTGACTGACTGAACCAAGAAACACAAGAGAAGCCGAGTTGAGAGCAGAGACGAGGAAAGTGCGGGAAGATGGAAAACGATGGTAGAAATGCATAGGAACTGCAGCACTGAGAAAATAGGTAAAGAAAGAGGGATTTAGATAAAATTAAAAAGAAAAATCCAGAAAGTAAGAGAAGCTTAAAGGGCTGCTTGTTGTTTTGTTTTGTTTTGTTCTTGGTGATGGTGGTGGCAGGTTTGGTCAGCTGCTGACATCTCCCTACCTTACACTAATATGGGATGACATGGCTAAAACAGGCCCAATCCTGAATTCATTGTATCCGTGAAAACCTCTGTCTCTATGAGTTAAAGGGAGACCTGGGCCAGACTTTACAAAAGCTCTAAGTGGAACGTCATGAAACCTTACAGATGGAGTCATTTGCTGATGAAGAGCAGATCCATGTAATGTTACTACTTATACTGAAACACTGATGCAAGTCTTTTTCTACTGTAATGAGAGCTCTTAATTCTTGGGTCCTAAAACTAGGCCTAGAGCTATATATACTAAATATATTTCAGTTTTTAATCAAGTCACTTTCCAATATAGCTGTTATGATTTCTATTTTAAAGATATGGAAGCTGAGGTCCAATGCACAGACACTTGCCGAAGTCAGGTAGCTAGAAGGTAACAGAGTCAAAATTCGAACTAAGGTCTGACTTCATAGTCTGTGCTCATTTCACACATTAAA
This sequence comes from Mustela lutreola, assembly GCF_030435805.1. Lineage (NCBI taxonomy): Eukaryota > Metazoa > Chordata > Mammalia > Carnivora > Mustelidae > Mustela > Mustela lutreola. The sequence goes on from NC_081294.1 coordinate 37,738,116, forward strand.
CTCTTTCTGACAAAGACATCTCAAAAGCTAAAATGCTTACCAACATACTCAGGTTACAGGTTTGCTATTTTGTGTTGACATGATATGACAAAGCTTGATATAGTTTGTGATCCAGAGTTAATAGTTTGCATGCCTATAAAACTGTTTTTGTAACTCTAGCAGAGAGTAAGTGTCTGTGCAAATATGTCATCTAAATTATTTTACTAAGTTACTGAAACTCAGTGTAAGGATAAGAGGAATGCTTGTCAATTTCCAGCCTGACAAGACAGTGGGGACTGAATCCCAGGTTTAAACACAGCTAGAATACTACTGCTTTTTTGTCTATTTGTTTACTGTGTGCTTATCCCATTGTTTCACAGAGAAAGAAAGCTCAGGGTGCCTGGGTGGCTCAGTCATTCAGTGTCTGCCTTCCTCTCAGGTCATGATCCTGAGGTCCTGGGATGGAGTCCTCCATTGGGCTCCCTGCCAGGCTCCCTGCCTGGTGGAGGGAAGCCTGCTTTCTCCCTGTTCCACTCTGCCTGCTTGTGTTCCCTCTCTTGTTATATCTTTCTCTGTCAAATAAATAATATCTTAAAAAAGAAAAAGAAAGAAAGAAAGAAAGAAAGAAAGAAAGAAAGAGCAAGCAAGCTAGCTCTATTAGTTAGGAAATGTTAAAATGCAAAAGCCTTCAAAAATCTCACACATCTATCTTTTGTTTTAACATAAAATGCACTTTTTTTTTCCAGTTGGCCAGTACTATCATCTTTTGAATCTTCAAAAAGAGAGGATCTCTGATCTTTGAGTCTAGAAAAACTTTCCTATTGCTAAGCAATTGTAGATCTCACCCTGAGGAAACAAGACTAAATTGAAAATTATTTTTACTACTTTTATGTGAACTCCAGTTCTTATCAGTTTTCTTGCTGAATCAACTTATAGATAAAGTTATTAATCAAAATATTAGATGTTATTACAGAAAAAAATTATGAGAGAGTCGCTTCAGCCCTTGAAGTACTGAAGACAAAATTTTGAGGGTTGTTAATGGTACAATCTCTGATTTGAAACAAAAATCCAACAACCATGTAAGACTCAGGGGTTCATTTTTGCCCATGTCTTTAGGAATAGATTCCATCTATAATTGACACTATAAGAGAAATATAATATATATCATAATACATAATATAAATATGTCTCAATATGTGTTAGGCTTCCTAAATAAATGTTTTTAAAAAATAATGGTTTTGAGTAATATGGCTACAAATTGATTATCATAGCTATTTTCTGGTATAATATCTATCTAAAATAATCGATGTAGGAAGGATGATGATATTTTATTCAGGTAATTAATACTATTACAGTCTAATGATGGAGCCTGGGTGGAGGGACCAATTTCAATCATGATGGTCAGGGAAGACCTCCCTAAAAGGTAACACGTGAGTGACACCTGAGAGAAGGTGAGAGAGCAAACCATAGGTTGGAAGGAAGTTCTAATACAGTGAGCTATTTCAGTGATTTTAAACTTACTGGTAGATACACTAAAAGTTGCAAAAGTTAAAATACATGTCTGTCTTTCTTTACAAAGACCCATATACTTGTATGAAAAAATTTCTTTTTTTAATAAATCTTTTCACCTCCACACTTTTTTCTATATAAATTATATTTTAGAAGTAATAACTTGTACACAAAAAATGCTTACTAAATATTAATACAATTCCATTTCTAAAACACAAAATAATAGTGATTGAAATATTTATATTTCAAATAGTTCGATGGGAAAAACTGCTCACACTGATTTTCACTTTTATTTACTCTCTTTGAAATATTTTCAAATATTACATAGCCTAAAGGCTATGTAATCATTCAGACCTGGACCAGCATGTAAACATTTGTATATTTGTTCAACCTCAGAAATCTAGGCTTGTATGTCTAATGATTTAAGACTTCTTTTTAACCTCTGACTCTTAATAGCATCTGAAAGTCCTCTGTAAACCAAGAATCTACTATAAAAAAGGGATTACATTGGGCTTTCAAGTAACAAATGAAAGAGAGAGGTGAGGAAGATCAAATCCTCTGTTTTTCATTCTAAACTTTAATCTTTATTTGAAAACTATTTTCTTCTCCTTGGCAGTTCTGAAAGTCTTGGCAAGTCTGGCCAATACTTCTTTGAATACAAACAAAAATGGAGACCTGCAAGATTTTATATTCTTGGAAGAGGCTATTTTAATTGCATTCTCAAAGAAACTCTGAATTTCTAAGAATTGAAACAATTGGTGTAAAGAACAGAGAAGGTCAAACCTATTATATTGCCCCTTGTTTACATGGCTTGGTGTTGGCTTTTTCTCTTTTCTAAAGATGCAATTAGACAGAGTGACACTCTGGCAAGTAGAGAACTTGTGTTCATATTTCCCTTTTTCTCTTGTGTTGGAGAAGACTGGGGTGAGCATTTCCTCTGAAAAAAATCACACAAGTGAAACTGTAGAACAGACTGGAAAAGTTCCCACCCCCTCTTCACTTTTATTCAGCTCTGGGCAATGTGGTTTTCCACCTCTGTAGTTAGAGGGCAGTGGGCAGAGGAAGGAAGAGCCCTCAGGCAAAGACGAAAACACTGGAAACTTCAAGTCCAGGAAAGTACACTGCATTCTCCAGGGACATTCTCCAGCCCTACAGAGGGCTAAACGAATACCCTTTTTTTGCAGACATAATTTCTTAAACATTTTTTATTTCATTACTCCTGGAAAACCAGTGAACTAAGTCACTATTCCCATTTTATAGATCAGAAAACTGCCAGTTTGGAAAGGTTAGTAATTTGCTGTATTCGTTTGTGTGAATTAAATAACAGAAATTTCTTGTCTCAGTCCTGGAGGCTAGAAGTCCAAAATCAAGGTGTTGGCAGAGTGGGTTCTTTCTGAGGGCTGTCAGGACATATCTGCTCTGGACATCTCACTCCTTGGATTGTAGATGATGATCTTCTCTCTGTGTCCTCACATTATATTTCTCTATGCATATCTGTCTCCTAGTTTCTTCTTCCTATGAAGACACCAGTCATAATGGATCAGGACCAATGCTGATGACTTCATTTTAACTTCATTACCTCTGTAAAGATCTTATCTCCAATAAAGCCACATTCTGAGGTATGGGGTTAGGACTTTAACATGCAAGTTTTAGGTGGTCACAATTCAACCCATAATACTTGTCAAAGGTGCCTTAGTAAATGAGTAAAGAAGCTGGGGTTTCAAACATGTGAATGCATAATTCCAAAGCATATGGTCTTCAACAGAGCAATGTCTTCTTATGCAAAGTATGCTACAATTTGTAGACAGTTACACAGCAAAAAAATTAAACCTACTTTCTCATATTACATAACTTTATAGGGAAGAGGCTACTAAGGGCAGGCTATCATTTACCAGTCTTAGAGCTTAGAGCTTCCTTCCCCATCAAGGGAGTCTGTTGCATAAGTGTCTTGTGATATGATTTACAGGGACTAAGGATGGCTGTCTTCTCCCATATGTCAATTCAAATGCTACCTTCATTTGTAAGGACTTTTCTAATTCCTTTATTATAAGTTATAAATATTTTTAAGTATTTTTCTCTACTTTGAAGCATTATTATTTTTTCATGTTTGACTATCAACAAATTATAAGCCCCTGGGGGATTGGTCTTCGCATAAAATGAAAATAAAATTAAAACTGGAGAATAAAGAATTAAATCCAAGGGAGCTGTACATTAGAACAATCATGTCATAGTACTACCCATTAGAAAGGTTAACATTAAAAAATACTGAGAATTCCAACTGAAATTCTCATACACTGCTGGTGGGAGCAGGAAATTTTATAATCCCTCTGGAGAACAGTTTGGCAGTTTCTTATAAAATTAAACATACACTTACCATACAACCCAGAACTTCAACTTCTAGGTATTTATCCTATGAAAAGGAAAACTTAACATTCACACTACAATTTGTATACAAATGCTTATAGCAGCTTTATTTAGAATAGTCAAAAACTAGAAACAACCGCAACTGTTCTTTAATAGGTGAATGGAAAAACAAACTGTGAGACTCACATACAATGGAAAACTACTTAGCAGTAAAAAGAATGAAGAACTGATATATGCAGCAACTTGGACAAAGCTGAGTAAATAAAATAAGTCTGTTACAAAAGATTGTTTGTTGTATGATTTCTAGTACATGACATACCTAGGGGTGGGGAGGAAACCAATGAAATGATAGAGAACAGATTCATGTTTTCCAGGCTTTATGAATGGTTGAGGAACGTCACCCATAAAAAGATGGATCAGGGAGTTTTTTGGGTGATGGGTGATGGAAATATTCTGTATCTTGATTGTGGTGGTTGTTACGAGTCTACATGTGTATTAAAATTCATAAAATCACACACCAGAACTAAGTCAATTTTACTTAATTTAAAAATAAAATTTAAATGCCCCTCTCCCAAAGAAAAACATTAAAGGATCAAAGAAATACTATTTAAAGCTCATTTCTTCCATTTTCATTGTGAGTCATATTTTCTGCAAATATTTTTATATTTTCTGCATATATTCTGGCTCCTCAGTGAGGAGGGATGTGGGGACATTTGCTGAAGGAGGGTCGTAAGTGGACAAAGTAAGATTCAATTCCTTGGGGCCACCTGGGTGTCTTGGTAAAGCATCTGCCTTTGGCTCAGATCATGATTCCAGGGTTCTGGGATCGAGCCCTGCATCTGGCTCCCTGCTCAGTGGGGAGCCTGCTTCTCCTTCTCCCCTGATGTTCTTCCTGCTTGTGCTATCTTTCTCTCTCAGTCAAATAAATAATTAAATTCTTAAAAAAAAATTATATTCCTCAAGTTAAAAATGCATCTCTTTCTTTAATTAGGAAAAAATTTTTTACATTATCTCTTCCAACTGTTCCTCTCCCACATTCCTCTTTTGTTTTTCTTTCCTTTAAGAGATTTTTTTTTTTAATTCCCACAACTTATTTTTAGGCCCCAAATCTTTTGACAGACTGTAAGCTTTCCGATTTCTTTTTACCACTAGTGCCTAGACTTTTCTAGTAGCTGGGACTAAGGAGCACTTCGAGGCTTCAGAGTCTATGTAAGAGCCCACTTACAACTATCTCAATATTCAACTGTGGCTCTGTTTCCTCATTGTGTATGGTTATTGGAACCTGAAGTTTTAGTAGCTAGACCCTGGGCCTCTGTCTAGACCAGTTTCAATGGGCTGTTAAAGTTTCAACCTTCTCTTTACTACTCTGGCTTTGATATCTCTCCATTTTCAAGATCTGTGTATTTTTATTCATTACTTAGAACCTAGTAATTTATAACTTTTTATTTAACTTGATCCAATGTTACTTTATTTATTATTATTATTATTATTATTATTATTAGAGCTTTTATTTAGTCATTAGAGATAGAAAGAAATGAGAGAGCACACATAGTGGCAGAAGGAGGCTCCCTGCTCTGTAGGGAGCCTGATGCAGGGCACAATCCTAGGACCCTGGGATCATGACCTGAGCCGAAGGCAGACACTTACCTAACTGAGCCAGCCTGGCACCCCAGATCCAACCTTTCTATATGCCCATGTCTGTATGAGTGTGTATGCTGGAAAAAGAGGCTTTGATGGCATATCTATTTTAGTTCATCCTATAGTGATGGAGGGCATCTCACTTACTAAAGACTGAGAATAACCTTAGGAAAAAAAGTTGTCTGTAGATCCACAAAGGATAGGATAAGATCATATATTTCATTTTATTTCCCATTGCCACTATCCACACATATAAACACAATGTTCTTACAGTTACATAAGAACTTATGTTAGGAGGTGCTTAGTATATCGTTTAATGAATGACTGTGAATGAAAAATATCTAGGACATTATACATGGATATGTAAAGCAGGGATCTTCTCAAAAGTTTCTCAACCTTTGTTTATGGCAAATAATTACTTTAATTATTTCTCTAACAGATACATTTAATCCTTTATATTTGCCAAAATATCATTAACTTCCAAAGTTTATATGTTTGTTGGCCAATTGTTCTACCAATATGATGCATGCATGTTAAAACCCAGGGATGTAGCATCATTATGGAAACAATAAAAATATCCCTGACACTGTCTGAGAACATTAGTGAAGGCTTCCCATAGGCAACTGCATTTGAACTGAGACTTAATAGATGAATAGAAAGGATATGGGACAGGCAATAAGGAATACAGACAATAAGGAAGGCCATCCTCAGCTAAGTAAATAATAGCAAATGCAAAGGCATCAAGAATTGAATGAGGATATGATGAGGATGAGAGAACTTATCCTCTCCTAATATGATTGGAGAAATGCATATTTGAACTGGGGTGGCACAGGGGCTAAAAGAAGGCATGAGAGTTAAATTCAGAAACCTTGGCAGAGTGAGATCATGAAAAGTCTTGCTATGCCATTTTAAGAGCTGTGAACTTTATAGTGCAGGAAACCTTGGGTCACTGAGGGATTTTAAGAGGGAAATTATATGATCAAATTAGGGATTTATTTATCTATTTAAAGATTTATTGTAATTATTTTAGAGAAAGAAAACAAGGATGGGGTTGCACATGCACATTTGTGAGCACGAGTGGTGGGGGAGGGGCGGAGGGAGAGAATCTTCAAGCAGACTCCCTGCTTAGTGTGGAGTCCAGCCTGGGCTTGACTTGAAGCTGGACCTCATGACCTGTGAGATCAAGACCCAAGCCAAAACCCAGTTGGTCGCTCAACGGACTGAGGCACCCAGATACCCCTCAGATTAGGGATTTATAAGGCACCGCTTAGAGTAGTGTGGAGACGATTTGGAAATGAAGACTAGTTAAGTGCTTGGTAAGAAATTATAAGGCTCTCACCTAAGGCAGTAGAAGAGTGAGATAGAGAAATAACTAGGTGTTCAAATCCACAAGGCTTAGTAAAACCTGGACTATGTGAATGGGCTGGAAAATAGACTTCAATCCACTAGAAGTATTCAGCCCATGTAAATTATTATTCAATTTGAATGGCATCTAAAAATTTGGACTGATTTTCTGATAAGAAGGACAGACATTATTTGTCCAAGAAACTCTTTGGGTTCATAGCTAATACATTTGTTAAAACTGTCTCTAAATTACCTGAAAGTGGTCGTACATGATGACTCTGAAAAAAAAAAAAAAAAAGTCTGCATAGCTAAATTTGTCCCTCACCAAAATACGTCCTTCCTCCTGTAGTTTTAAAATTGCAGACCAAATGTGAATTGTGAACACATCTGCTTTCACCAAATTCAGGCAACCTCATTTACAGCAGCAGCATCTACAGACAATGTATAATTGCTGCTTCTTTTCAATGTAACCAAAGCTACCCAGCATAACTTTTTTTTTCCCAAAGAAAGAGCCAAAAGCATAAAGATGGAGTTTTAAAGTGCAGCTTTTGTAGTAACGGTTTGAACAATTTCTAGAAGTTGAAAAATGCTGATTAGTTGCCTAGAGGGTTATGCTAAGGAAAACAAGACAGAAATACAAGCCCTAGAATTCATGAAAACCTTTGTCATGGCAAACAATAGTGAAACCCAACATTGCCTGGAAGGGGAAATTTGAGTCTGCAATCTGTTAGACTTTATGCACTGATAAGTGATAAGATTCTGTGCTGCATTTGGAAAGGAATACAGTAAACACAATTCCGGACAGATCTGCCTCAGGCTTAACATGACACTTAAGTGCTCTGTAAGCGAAAAGAAAAGGCAATTCAGGACACATTACAAACTGCTTTTATTTTCTAGCATTGAAGCTAAAATGTCAAGTAATATCTATTAACAGGGAAAAAGTCCTCTTTACTGTGTTTTATCTGGTCTATAAAAACATTAATGTGGAGGGAGATGATAATTATTATTTTATATAGGAATATATGTGAATGTTTGGAAAATTCTATCGCAGAGGCACTTTAGATTTTAAATATGTTCCCATTCCAAAACAAACCTAATGTGAAGTACAGTAGAAGTAAATACTTATAAGTAAATCTGAATGGAAATTCATTCTCTACAGTAGAAAATAGTAACTAAAGACTATAATCATTAGCTACAACAGCAATGTCTTTGACGCATAGCTTTCCTGTGGAAACCCACAAGCCAGGAGGGGAGAAAGAACAGCAGCAGCACCACCACCACCAACAGTATGTTTAATTATGATGGGTCAAATATTTGATGACTTGAGGTAGAAATTACATTTCCAAAAGTAAAGCGTTTGACCAATACCTTGAAACCAAGTTATCTGTGGAACTGTACACAGACATCTTTAAAATGTCCCCGCTTATTTAAAAATTATAAAAGAAAAAGCTTAAATAACTTACGAACATTTACTAAGGGAAAGTGTTCTTCACTGTTACAGCATGTTAGTTTCTATGAAAAAGTTGAATGGCATTTGTCTTAAAATTGTGGAGGGGGTTTTTGGCTGGAGAACAAAATTCATTTTCTAAAATTTGATACTGAGAAAAAGTTTCTCCCTTATAATAATCAAAAATAAGTGGAATTATCCATATAGTTTACAATTTTGTGTACACAATATGAATAAGATGAACAGGAGTTGGACAACTATGTGGGTTGAATTTTAGATATTCAGAGACATGGTCTGTCTTTTATCATCATGAATCATCTGTTTTACCTCATATATGTGCTCGCTTTGGCAGCACATATACTAAAACTGTTTTACCTCATATTTTCTGCATTATATTGGCTGTAAAGGCACAGTTTCTAATTATTAAGGAACTTGCATTTGTTCTTGGCCATTTGTAAATATAAGACTAATAAATCTATAACAAAATATAATATATTAAACATTATTTGAGTTTCTTTTTTTAAGATTTACTTATTTATTAATTGGAGAGATAGAGAACATGAGCAGGAGGGTCAGAGGGTGAGGGAGAGAGAAACTTAATCAGATTTCACACTGAGCATGGAACCTAACTCAGGGCTTGATCACAGGACCCTGAGATCACAACCTGAGCCTAAACCAAAAGTCAAACTCTTAACCAACTGCACCACCCTGGTGCCCTGAGTTTCTTTTTTAATTTAAAATCTTCTCTACTGGGGCACCCAGGTGACTCAGTGGGTTAAAACCTCTGCTTTCGGCTCGGGTCGTGCTCCCATGGTCCTGGGATCAAGCCCCACATGGGAGTCTGCTCAGCAGGGAACCTGCTACCCCCTCTCTTTCTCTGCCTGCCTCTCTGCCTACTTGTGATGTCTGTCTGTCAAATGAATAAATAAAATCTTTTTAAAAATATTCTTTACATAATTTTCACATTGTTATAATTACATAAATTGATTAGATAATTTAATATCATGATATTATATACATCATTTCCCTTTTCATATCATGAATTTTTTTTTTTTTTAAGATTTTATTTATTTATTTGACAGAGAGAGATCACAAGTAGGCAGAGAGAGAGGCAAGCAGAGAGAGAGAGGGAAGCAGGCTTCCTGCTGAGCAGAGAGCCCGATGCGGGGCTCGATCCCAAGACCTTGAGATCATGACCTGAGCCGAAGGCAGCGGCTTAACCCACTGAGCCACCCAGGTGCCCCTCATATCATGAATTTTTATACATATCATTTCCCTGAAAGCAAAGCCAGAACTGAGAAGAAAGTCATACTTAATTTATAAAAAATTAGAGCAATGACTTTTCCTGCTGCTATTCTATTCTATTATTTGCACTGTTCTAGGAAAAATTGTGCAGTATACTTGAAAGAGCAACAAAGACTTGAGATTGTATCTAAGTTCTACTACCATAGCTTTTTGCTCTGGGAAAATTAATTAATATTCAAATAAATAAAAAATTTAATTAACCTCATTTTCCTTGTCAACTTTAAAAATAAAATAGCCAGTTAGTTTGCCAGCAAAATTAGTTTATTCAGGAATAGCAGAGGAATTGCAATTCAGGACATGGAAGCCATAGGCAAGAACAATTTTGTTCCCTAGAACAAAAAAGTAGAGCATTATTTTATGCAAGAGAAGAGGCAGTTGAAAGGAGCTGTGTGGAATCAAAGTTCATTGGAGGAGAGCAAGAGTTCAGGGTTGTGCAGACTTCTTATCTGCTGAGGTATGATAGTGCTCATTGGTTGGGTTGTTGCTGGACAAGGAGAAAACCTGTGATGAGTGGTACATACTCAGGACTTACTGACTCATTTTGAATGAGGTTTTCCTTTACTCATTTTCACATTTCCCAGTTTTGATCAAGATCTCTCCTCAAAAGTATCACTGATCAAGGGTCAGGTTTGCCAGTGACAGGAAGGAACTTTCTTGGATGAAATGGGCCATGTTAGAGGGAAAGTGTACAGATTAGAAACTGAGACCCCATTTGAGGAACAAAGAAGGTTAGGCAGAAGAATTCTCAGGCATTTCCCACCAAAATCTTTATCTTATCAGGGTCATAAGTATTGGAGATCATCTCCATGAAGTGGGTTAGCATCAGCCCAATGGTCACAATATCTCTGTAAAGGTTAGATAAGCCACAGGTAGGAAGCTTAAACATGATTATACAAAGTAATAGGAGGAGCAGAATAATGACCCCAATTTCTATAATTCTAAACAAGGAGCCTAGACCTGAAGGTAACCATTTACCAGATAAAGGGATCATGGATCATTAGGTGAAATTTTTTATCGCCAATGTTTTTCTTCCCTAATCATATGTAATTGGGTTTCCACTTCTCTAGAGGAATTTATCTATGCACAGAAGGGGGTGTCCATGCACACAAAAACCTCCTTGCTCAGCAAGTAGGTAAGCAATGGCTATGTAATTGTCCAAAACTATATTAGCCAGCAAGTCAAGTGCTCATTGTTGAACTGCAGCTGCCTTGGGTGTGGAAATGGCTAGCTCCCCTAATGAAGAGATTTCTGATCATGCATTCATTGACACTAACTCTGGCTGAAAGAAGAAAGTATATCTCCATGGAGGAAAGCTCAGAGTAATGTGTGCCTTCTGGAAGTTCCCCTTTAAGAAGGCCATGGAGACTCAATGGGGTGAACCAAAGGAAAGATCTATGGAAGGCTTCTGATTTGTAATATGAACGTTGACAGGGATAACTAAATGTCCCAATGAGCATTAGCCTTCAGTTCACCAGCTATCTAAACATGAATATGCCCATGGGAAATGCCATCCCTTACAGACAAAAAGAAAACAGGATGGAGTGCGGAGGTCTCCAGTTAGTCTGGTTATTGATAGATCCACTAGGATTTCTTGATACTTTCAAGCCAGAGATCAGAGGAATTGGGTTGACATTCTGTGAGGTCCCACCCCACCCTAAAGAGTTCTTCTCTAAAAGTCTTGGGAAAAGGAGTTACACTATTTTTATTTCCCTTTGGATGCAGGGGATAGATCATATTTAAATAAGAAAAACATGGTGGGGGGTGATCATACAATTGGCAAAAATGGAAGTATCTAGCTGCTCTAGTACAGTTATGACTAGGGAAAGTTTGAAACAAGGGATGAGGATCTCTGGGCATAACAGCCTATCCCAGTAGGTAACATCCATACATGTGCCAGCCTAGTCAACAGTGGCATTGGGGATGAAGGAGACATTAGTTTTAGATAAGATGATTAGAGTATCTGACATCACAGCATTATCTGACATCATGTTTGGAGTTTCTGTTGATAAATCCATCAGTTAGAAAGATTTTTCTTGTTTTGCAAAATATTGGGAAATGCAGATAAAAGCATTGCCTTTCCAAGAAAAAGGGAAAGTAGGACAAGAAGCAATGGTAAGAAAAGATATATAGGTCTGATCCCGATGTCTTGGGAAGGCTGTTTCCTTCAGCTGTTGTCTATGTCAATTCCTATAAATGTTTATTTTCAAATCACCAGTTAGTATGAATGTCCAATGTGTGGTGCTTTCTTTCAGGTGTGACATGTGGATCCAAGAGTCTATTCCCTGGAGTTTGGTGGCACAAAGAATTGACTAACAGAACCTGATAGGGACCTTTCCAATGACATTGAAGAGTCTTTCTGGAGATGTCTTTTCCAATACATGAAATCTCTGGGTTATGAGTGATGGTTGAAGTCTTCATCTCCTGACACCAGGCTGTGAAAATTCTGCCTACTAAAGCATGACTATTTTCAGTAGATTTTGTTAGACTTTTGCAACATTAAAGTGTATTTCCTTTTATCAGTTGTGGATCAAAAGAAGCAGGGACTAAATACATCAGGCACTTGGTAATTATTTTGAAAAGTAAATATTTATGGGCCACAAAAAGATAAACCTGAGGTTTAGAAGGACTAAAGGCAATGCTTTTGGGTATAGTTTTTGAAGGGTCTCTATAAATTTTGTCAGTTGAGTTTTACTGATGCCATTAGTGCATTCAACTAGCCCTGAGAATTGAAGGTGATAAGCACAGTGAAACCAGTCAAATAACACAAACTTGCCAAAGTGCCTGACCAGTAAAGTGAATTCCTGGTACAATGAAGTTCAAAGCAGGAGGGCTATCATCAGGTAGAAGTGATCCTTTCTGATGAGATTTTAGCCACAGAGGAAGCAGTAGCCAGTCTACAAGGAGAAAGATACTTAATTTATGCAAATAACCAACGACATTGCTATGAGAAAAAAGTACTCAAAAGTGTTTAAATTCTGGTAGGATCAGGATGGGGAAAAAAGTAATTATTTCACCTTTGTTTACCAAGATTTTACCAAATTACTTTAAATCATAGAGAGTTTAAGAGAAGACATTTCCCTAAATCCAATTCAGTGGTATGTTCTTAAATCCATCATTCTACAGTACTTGTCATGAGTGCTATTCATGAATTTCTCTGAAGATGAAACACATTTGGAAAAACATCAGAATAAAACAACTACTGTCTGTAAATGACAACAGTCTTAAAAATGTCCATTATCAAGGATCTGATTAAAGTTAATTATAATGGAATTAACTAGGGGATTTGCTTATTTCTGTGACATACATTTTAAAATTATGACTGATAACATTATATCAGGATGTAATAGATTTCAGAAATTTCATATAGGTTTTGGAACACTTACATTAGCTTATACCTATACAAATATAAGGTGAAGAAGGTTTAGTATAACTTTTATTTGACATGATTCCCATGTAATTTAATGTACCATTTAAACCTAATTTTGTCTAACATTTCCTTTTTTATAAATCCTTTGAGATGTTCTAAGTATCTTTTAGAAAAACCTAAAGTAAGTTCAAAGTTTAAAAGACTTCATCCAGAATTTGATTTTGGAGAATGTTGTCAAAAAAGGACAAAAGTTTAAGGACACTTGACCAAATAGGATCACAGATAATTATGAAACGAGATTTGATTAAACAATTAACCAAAGTGACAAAAAATTTTTATTTTTATTTTTTAATTTTTAAATTAACATATAATGTATTATTTGTTTTAGGGGTATAGTTCTGTGATTCATCAGTCTTACAAAATTCACAGCACTCACCATAGCACATACCCTCCCTAATGTCCATCCCCCAACCACCCCATCTCTCCCACCCCCTCCACTAAGCAACCCTCCATTTGTTTCCTGAGATTAAGAGTCTCTTATGGTTTGTCTTCCTCACTGGTTTCATCTTGTTTCATTTTTTTCTTTCTTCCCCTATGATCCTTTGCCTTGTTTCTCAAATTCCACACCTCAGTGATATCATATGATAACTGCCTTTCTCTGATTGACTTATTTTGCTTAACATAATACCCTCTAGTTCCATCCATGTCATTGTAAATGGAAAGTTTTTATTTTTGACGGCTGTATAATATTCTATTGTATGTATATACCACATCTTCTTTATCCATTCATCTCTCAATGGACATCTAGGCTCTTTCCATAGTTTGGCTATTGTGGATGCATGTGCCCCTTCAGAGCACCACATTTGTATCTTTGGGATAAATATCCAGTAGTGCAATTGCTGGGTTGTAGGGTAGCTCTATTTTCAGCTTTTTGAAGAACCTCTATACTCTTTTCTAAAGTGGCTGCACCAGCTTGCATTCCCACCAATAGGTTTGGCCATTTGGATGTCTTCTTTGCAGAAATGTCTGTTCATGTCTTCTGCCCATTTCTTGATTGGATTATTTGTTCTATGTGTGTTGAGTTTGTTAAGTTCTTTATAGATTTTGGATACTAGCCCTTTATCTGTTACTTCATTTGCAAATATCTTCTCCCATTCTGTCAGTTGACTTTTGGTTTTGTTGACTATTTCCTTTGCTGTGCAAAAGCTTTTGATCTTCATGAAGTCCGAATAGTTCATCTTTGCCTTTGCTTCCCTTGCCTTTGGTGATATGTCTATGAAGAAGTTGCTGCAGCTGAGGTTGAGGAGGTTGCTACTTGTGTTCTCCTGAAGGATTTTGACAGAGTCTTGTCTCACATTGAGGTCTTTCATCCATTTTGAATCTACTTTTGTGTATGGTGTAAGGAAATGGTCCTGTTTCATTCTTCTGCACATGGTTGTCCAATTTTCCCAATGTCATTTGTTAAAGAGACTGCCTTTTTTCATTGGACACTCTTTCCTACTCTGTCAAAGATTAGTTGACCATAGAGTTGAGGATCCATTTCTCGGCACTCTATTCTGTTCCACTGATCTATGTACCTGTTTTTGTACCATTACCATACTGTCTTGATGTTGACAGCTCTGTAATAGAGCTTGAAGTCCGGAATTGTGATGCCATCAGCTTTGCTTTTCTTTTTCAACATTCCTCTGACTATTCAGGTATTCTCTGGTTTCATACAAATTTTAGGATTATTTGTTCCATTTCTGTAAAAAAAAAAAAAAAAGGTGATGGTATTTTGATAGGAATTGCATTAAATTTGTGGATTGTAGATTGTTCTAGGTAGCATAGACATTTTCACAGTATTTGTTCTTCCAATCCATAAGCATGGAAAGTTTTTCCATTTCTTTGTTTCTTCCTCAATTTCTTTCATGAGTGTTCTATAATTTTCTAAGTACAGATTCTTTTCTTCTTTGGTTAGATTTATTCTTATGGGTTGGGGGGGGCAATTATAAATGGGATTGGTTCCTTAATTTCTCTTTCTTCTGTCTTGTTGATGTATAGATATACAACTGATTTCTGTGCATTTATTTTATATCCTGCTACTTTGCTGAACTCCTGTTCTAGCAATTTTGGGGTGGAATCTTTTGGGTTTTCCATATAAAGTATCATATCATCTGCAAAGAGTAAGAGTTTGACTTCTTCTTTGCCAATTCAGATGCCTTCTATTTCTTTTTATTGCTTGATTTCTGAGGCCAGGACTTCTAATACTATGTTGAATAACACTGGTGATAGGGGACATCCCTGCCATGTTCCTGACCTCAGAGAAAAGCTTTCAGTTTTTCCCCATGAAGAATGATATTTACTGTGGGTTTTTCATAGATGGCTTTTATGATACTGAGGTGTATACCCTCTATCCCGACACTGTGAAGAGTTTTAATCAAGAAAGGATCCTGTACTTTATCAAATGCTTTTTCTGTATCTATTGATAGTATCATATGGTTCTTATTCTTTTATTAATGTAGTGTATCACATTCATTTGTGAATGTTGTACCAAACTTTCAGCCCAGGAATAAATCCCACTTGGTCATAGTGAATAATTCTTTTAATGTATTGTTGGATCCTATTGGCTAGTATTTTGGTGTGAATTTTTGCATCTGTGTTTGTCAAGGATATTGGTCTGTAATTCTCCTTTTTGATGGGGTCTTTGGTTTTGGGATCAAGGTAATGCTGACCTCATAAAATGAGTTTGGAAATTTCCCCTCCATTTCTACTTTTGGAACAGTTTCAGAAGAATAAGTATTAATTCTTCTTTAAATGTTTGGTAGAATTCCCTTGGAAAGCCATCTTGCCCTGGGCTTTTGTTTGTTGAGAGATGTTTGATTTTGTTTCAATTTCCTTGCTAGTTTTGGGTCTGTTCAGGTTTTCTATTTATTCTGGTTCAGTTTTGGTAGTTTATACAGCTCAAGGAATGTATTCATTTCTTCTAGATTGTTTAATTTGTTGACATATAGTTGAGCAAAATATGTTCTTATAATTGTTTGTATTTCTTTGGTGTTGGTTGTGATCTCTCTTTTTCATTCATGATTTTTATTTATTTGAGTACTTTCTCTTTACTTTTTGGTAAGTCTGGCCAGGGTTTTTCAATCTTATTATTCTTTCAAAGAACAAGATCCTAGTTTCGTTGATCTTTTCCACTGTTCTTTTGGTTTCTATTTCATTGATTTCTGCTCTGATCTTTATTATTTCTCTCCTCCTCCTGGGTTTAGGCTTTATTTGCTATTTTTCCTCCAGTTCCTTTAGGTGTATGGTTAGGTTGTATATTTGGG
This sequence comes from Mustela lutreola, assembly GCF_030435805.1. Taxonomy (NCBI): domain Eukaryota; kingdom Metazoa; phylum Chordata; class Mammalia; order Carnivora; family Mustelidae; genus Mustela; species Mustela lutreola. The sequence continues at coordinate 37,754,374 of NC_081294.1, forward strand.
AACTTTTTTGTTTCCTGAGAAAGGCTTGCATTGCTATATACTTTCCTAGTTAGGACCATCTTTGCTGCATCCCAACGATTTTGAACGGTTGGGTCTTCATTTTCATTTGTTTCCATGAATTTTTTAAATTTTTCTTTAATTTCCTGGTTGACCCATTTATTCTTTAGTATGGTGTTCTTTAGCCTCCATGTATTTTAGTTCTTTCCAATTTTCCTCATATGACTGAGTTTGAGTTTCAAGGCATTGTGATCTGAAAATACGCAGGTAATGATCCCGATCTTTTGATACCAGTTCAGACCTGATTTGTGACCCAGGATATGATCTATTCTGGAGAATGTTCTATGTGCACTAGAGAAGAATGTGTATTTTGTTGCTTTGGGATGGAATTCCAGTTCTGAATATATCTGTGAAGTCCATATGGTCCAGTGTATCATTTAAAGCCCTTATTTCCTTGTTGGTCTTTTGCATAGATAATCCATTTCAGAGAGGCGCATAGATAATCCATTTCAGAGAGGAAGGTGTTAAAGTTCCCTACTATTATATTATTGTTGTTGTATTTCTTTGATTTTGTTATTAATTGGCTTATATAATTGGCTGCTCCCATATTAGGGGCATAAATATTTACAATTGTTCTATTTTCTTGCAGAGTAGACACTTTAAGTATGATATAATGTCCTTCCTCATCTTTTATTATAATCTGGTTTAAAATCTAATTTGTCTGATATAAGGATAGCTACTCCAGCTTTCTTTTTATGTTTGTTAGTATGGTAAATGGTTTTTCACCCTAAAATGACAAAAACATTTTAAAGGCAAATATAGAAATTTATGTAGTTGCAGAAAGCCTTAGCTTATTTTTAATAAATACAATTGTTCTAAGTAATCAAAAATTTGATAAAGACAGAACACAAAATAAAATCTTTATTTCCTGGGCAGATTAGATTAAAGGTAAATTTGTTTATAATTTCTTATTAAGAGCAGATCAATAGTCTAAAAAAAAAAAAAACTTTATCCTTTACAAATATAAAACTTTATCCTTTACAGAGATAAAAAGCAAACTCTAATTTTCCACCAGTCTACTTTTAATATTAAAATGCTTTTTAAAAATTTAAATAAAGCCATTCTGATCTTGGCTTGACCCGACATAGAAATCCATTCTCAAGATTTTTTTACATAAAACTTCTGTAATTGGATATATCATCTCAGCTTCTGTTCCATCTTTTTCCTTTCTTATGCTGGCAATAATTTTTCTTTAGGACAAAACTATTTTCTTTCCTCTACAAAGTTATTTTTCCATTCTTCACACCTTTTTTTAATTGAAAACACATATCCTGCTTCCCTTGCCTTCCTTCATATTCAATCATTTTCTTTCATCCTTATTGCTTCATATATACATATATGTTATGTGTGTGTGTGTATATATATATATATATATATATATATATATATTTATTTATTTTATTTTTTTATTTTTAAGTTATCTCTATACCCAATGTGAGGCTTGAACTCATAACCCAGTGATCAAGTGTTGTACATCCCACTCACTGAATCAGCCAGAAGCTCCTCTTTTTACATATGTTAATTAGAAATCTTACCCTAGGATTTTTAATTCTTAGTGAAAACTAAGAAGGAAATAATTGTGGACTGGCAAACTTATAAATACATTTCATAATTTCTAGAAATATATGTCTTTTTACCTAATGCAGTCCTTCAATGTGGCACCAGACATGGTTACTAACAGACCTAAATATATCTTTCTCTGCAACTAGAAATCAGAAGTAGATAAACCTATTTTCAGCAATAAATGTTTAAGTATTTCATCTTATTTGGAAAATGATCTCAATGAAAATCTATCATTTAATTTAACTTAACGAACCTCTAACATTTCTAATTACCAAAAAGAATTAAGAAAGCTATTTTTTTAGCATACATACTATAAAACATAACTATTGTACCTAAAAACTCTTAACCTATTTACATCTATCTAAGTTACTTGTTTCCAAAAATTATGTTTATATTATTCATAAAAACTTCATGAGACCTTTCCCTGCTAACAAATTTTGAAGACATACCTGCTTTTATTAAACCAACAAATGAAACTAGATTTATCAAAGATTATCTCAAATAATGTAAATTTGAAAAATATTTGTGTCAGTTTACTTAATTTTTATAAGCTCTTATTTTTCTTTAAATTGATTAAATAGAGCTCTTTACAAATTAATTTTGGCTATGCCATCTGAAGATAGAAAAAAACACATATTTATAAAACACATATATAACATACAGACAGACATAGAGATCTTAGAGCTTTTGTTTTAAAAACTTTTAGACAAGTCTCAGGTACAAATTCAAAAGAATAGTTGGATCCAAATTGTATTTATAGCAGATGGGCTAATTTAAAGTTCTCTGCTCAAGTTTTTTAGCAAAGTTTTTTGTTTTTACTTAAGTTTTTGTTATTGTTTTGTTTAGTTTTGCATACCGTAAGTTTCATTTTAGAGTTGTTTTTGGAGCCCTTTGTCTTATAGAAGCTTCTGCATACCAATCAAAGAATGCATGCCATTGAAAGGCTTGAAATCATCTCTTTTAAGATACTGTCTTAGTTTATTTTAAATTTACCTAAAACAAGTCCTCCTCAGAATGGCATTACAATTCCTAATTATCTAGAGTTCACATATTTCCAGAAAGGCACAAGATCCTGATTCAAGAACCAGATGAAACTCATTTTGCCTTTGGACTCTATAAAACCTCTAATTATGAGGGGCTTTGTTTTCCAATAGCTGTTGAGAAACACTAGGAGTCACAAATTTTACAACTTGAATGGGTGGCTTATCAAAAAGCTTCAACAGAACAGAAGAGACTAAACAAATAGAAGTAGAAAACAAGCATCACAATAAAGTTTGACAACTCAGAGCATAGAGTGAAGAACCAGAAGTTTAAAAAACAAGAGTACTCACCAGGAATGGCAATGCCTTCATAAAAGCAGATCCTGAATGAAGTCAGAAAGTTTGACCAAAAGCAGGGAGTGCAAATTCAAGAAGATACTCACCAAATAAGAAAAGAGAAAGACGACTCAGAAATGGAGAGTGTGCAGGGCTCAAGTGAGTAGTGTACATGATTCTAGGGTTCTTTTGTTCCTCCTGGTTTGTCTCCTTTGGATCCCACTTCCAATAATGCGTAATGTCAACCTTAAAAATAAAATAGCTAATTCTTGTACTGGCAAAATGAGTTTATTTGGTAATAGTAGAGGAATTAGAATCCAGGACATGGAAACTATGGCAAACCATAGATAAGACCAGAGAACAAAGGAGTGGAATAGTATGCTATAGAGGAAGGAGGATGTTGGAATGAACATCCAACATCCAACATCCAACATGTTGGGCTGTTTGGAATGAAAGTTCATTGCAGGAAAATAAGAGTTCGGGTTTGTGGTGACTTCTCGTTGGCTGAGTTGTGGTGAATCTCATTGATTGGGTTATTCTGCCAAAGAAGAAAGTTTCCCTTCCTCCTGCTGGGGTAGTCAAGTAGGCTTCTTATCAGGAGATGCAAATTAGGATGCAATAAATGGTACATAAGTGAGAATTCCCCCTTTAAGACTCCCTGACACCATTCCAAATGACATTTTTGCTCATTCAATTTCACCTCCTCAAATACAAAATGAAACTAATAATAAGAAAAAGAGTAGTGGGGCACTTGGGTGGCTCAGTCGGTTAAGCATCTGCCTTCAGCTCAGGTCATGATCCCAACATCCTGGGATCAAGCCCCACATGGATCTCCCTGCTCATTGGAGAGCCAGCTTCTCCTCTACCTGCCCCTACCCCTGCTTGTGTGCTCTGTCTCTCCCTCTCTCTCTCTGTCAAATAAAATCTTTTAAAAAAGAAAAGAAGGGGCGCCTGGGTGACTCAGTGGGTTAAGCCACTGCCTTCGGCTCAGGTCATGATCTCAGGGTCCTGGGATAGAGTTCCGTATCTGGCTCCCTGCTCAGCAGGGAGCCTGCTTTTCCCTCTATTTCTGCCTGCTGCTCTGCCTACTTGTGATCTCTCTCTCTCTCTCTCTGTTAAATAAATAAATAAAATCTTTAAAAAAAAAAGAAAAGAAAAAGAATAGCAACAATTTTGGAAGATTCCTTTAAGATTCAAAGATGATGTGTATAAAGAAATGATCAAGGGAGTCAACATACAGTAAGATTTCAAATATAACAAAAGAAGTAAAAGTAATAGTCATTAGTAAGGGTATGTAAGTAATACTATAGGTGAGTGTAAAATCATCTTTTTTAATATCCTAAATTAGTAGAATTATTTTAAAAGGATTTATTTTATAGACAAATATTTTTAAATTACTTCACATTCTTCTTAAATCCATTTTGACAATATTTCCCTTATTTATGACAGTTTATCTTCATTGAAGATAATGCTATGCCAAGTCATATTCATTGTCAAGACACACTGCATCAGACACCACACAAAATGAGAAACACAAAGGCGAAAAGTCTTTAAGAAAGCTACAGTGAAGTCTATTTAAAGAAATGACTATGCTTATGAATCATTATAGAAAATGTCAGAATTACGGAAATATCAAAGATATTTGTCAAGTACAAGGGGCACCATTTGTAAAGTGGGTCTTCATAGAGAAGGTAGTACTTGAGAAAAGTTAAAAAAATAGAAATGAAATGGCAGGCAACCCAGTGTGAGAGTTTATAGTAAGAAAGCTTTTCATATCAGAAGCCAAAAATCTGTAAAGTTATTTGGAATTTTGAGGAACAACCCTGACAATGGTATTGTAGTATTTAATAAGAATAAAGATGCTGGACAAATATGACTGAGAAGAAACATAGGGCCAGATTTGCCATGCTAAGAATTTGAGATGCTTTCTTTTCCTTAATGGTGATGGAGAATCAATGATGAGTTAGACAAGGAATGGGATGCTCAAATTCTCACTAAAAACAAACAAACAAATAAATAAATTGTGGTTTGGAGGATAAAAGACAAACACTAAGGATATAAGCTTCAGAATATAAGCAAAGGGCCTAGATGTAGGTAAGGCACAACAAAGACACTTTTAGAGATTATAGAGTGAAGCATTAGAAGAGAAAAGGTATTTCATCTTAATTTGCCCAAATCAGTATTTAATACCATTATTCTCTCTGCCACTCAACATTTCTTTACAATTAGAACAAAAATATCACCAATGTTTGAAACAATCTACGGTTTTTCAGGTTAAGCAGTCAAATTGTAAGTACTTAACATAATTTTCTCAACTAACCATTCTTTAGCTCCTTACACTATAATTGACAGATATGTTTCCAATTGTGAAAGTGTTTTTTTTATTATTTATTTTTTAATTCGAGTATAAGTAACATACCGTGTTATATATATTAGTTTCAGGTATATAATATAGTGATTCCACAAGTGTATACATTATTCAGTGTTCATCATAAGTGCACTCTTAACCCCCTTCACCTGTTTCACCCACCCTCCTCCCACCACCTCCTCTCTAGCAACCATCAGTTTGGTCTCTGTATTTAAGAGTGTTTTGGGGGTGTCTTGGTGGTCTGGCTAGTTAAGCATCTGTTTCTTGATTTCGGCTCAGGTTATGGTCTCAGGATCACGAGATCATGGGACATGCCTGGGCATGGAGCCTGCTTGTGATTCTCTCTCTCTCTTTCCCTCTGTCCCTCTCCCAACCCCCACTAGAGGGCCTTCTCTCTCTCTAAAAAGAAAAAGAAGCCTGTTTTTTTTTGTTTGTCTCTTTTTCCTTTGTTTGTAAAATGCATATGTACATATACATACCAAAAAATGGGTTTACTAGGGAATATGGAAACATTCATTAAAATAAGTTAAATGAAGAAAATAGAAATCTTCAGCAATCTAATCATAGAGAAATAATCATTGTTTCTAATTTGGTGTATTTCCACATATATTTGGTTCACAGCTACAAAAGACATCATATTGTTGAAATTTAAAGCACTTAAGCAATTCCTACTGACAGTGCAATGAAATCCATTTTGATATTTTAAAATTATTCATAATAATATCGTGAGCATCATTGAAAACATCTCTGATACTTTAAATTCTACATCAATGGGTAATGTCATTTTTAAGTCTCTTGATATGTTCAAAGCTGTCCAAAGGAAAGGCTGTGTCATTTTCATTGCTCAGTTTTTTAAAAGATTTAATTTATTTATTTGACAGACAGAGATCACAAGTAGGCAGGGGGGGGGGCGGCAGGGAGCAGGCTCCCCACTGAGCAGAGAGCCCTATGTGGTTGGGCTCGATGAGCTCCATCCCAGGACCCTGGGATCATGACCTGTGCTGAAGGCAGAGACTTTAACCCACTGAGCCACCCAGGCACCCCATCGTTGCTCATTTTTATCACCAGTGCTGAGTATAGTATGTTTTAAATATTTTTAAATGTAATAGGAAATAATCATGATATCATTATTGTTTACAATTGTATTTCTTTTATTAACAGTAAGGGTAAAAATATTTCTGCTTAAAATTTGGAGAAACAAAAATTATTTATTTTTTCCAAAACTTAAAAACAAGAAAAAGGATAGCTCTTTCCATCCAAGCAAAGCATCCAAATAAACCACTACTGATATAACTACAAAACCATAGGACACTACTTTGTTTTCCCTTGCATTAAATTGTTTTCCTTATACTATAATTTCAAGAAGTACAAATTAGTTTAAAGGTATATTTTTTTGACAAATAATTGAAATTATGAGGTAAAATAATACTAGTGATCATTTATTGAAGCAGGAAGAAGCACATTTGTTGGAAATACCTTGTTTTTGACATCAGTAAACAAGATTACTACACTGGGTGGGTAACTTTTATCGTAAACCTCCAAGAAAGTACCATCAGTTGGTACCCTGAAGACGGTTCTAAAATTCAGGTTCGTAAACTCCAACTTTAAAAGGAAGGATAGAAGGAATTGTGGTTTGCCCCTTCAAGTCCCCATCGCACCAGGTTTCAAGAGGGAGGTTTCATAAATCTAGACTACACATAGTTACCCAGAGTGATTTCCACACTCCTGGAAAGTGACGTCAGTAGCTAGTAACATCCAGAACAGTACACTGTGGTGCTCATACCATTTCTATTGACTGACTGGGTTCAGGACTGTCATTATCTGATCTACAGAATTTAAAGAGAAGAGGAAGGTATGATGAGAACACATTGTCATAATAATATAACTCTTACTTTTGCCAGATGTCTGTGTCTATAAGCAGAGGGCTGAAAGTAAAAAAAAAAATACCACAAATAATAGGAGGCAATATTCTTTAAGTGTTCAGATTTTAGAAATACAAATTTAGGATTGAATCACACTCGTACATACTGTTCAAAATATATGCACTGGTTCAAAAATTGAATTTCAGTCTTACAAATTATGTTGAGAAATTAACACAATTGTCTGCACTTGGTCAATCAAGTTGTAGAAAATTGATAACAATATTTAAATTTCAAACACAGAGGAAATAAAGAAAGTAAAATTTAAGCTCTTAAGGAATTTGTGGACAGTCACTGTGTCATTATAGCTACTATTTAAGGATAGACCTAAAGATGTTAGATTAATTTTAAAATGTTGAATGTGTCATTTATTAATAGCAAATAAGGATGTACTAGGGAATTACAGTATGCTTAGAGTAATTTTCACATCTAAAAGCCTTCTAAAGTTATGCACTTAATTAATTTGTATTTATCAACAGAACAAAGGAGCGGCATTCCATTCCTTTTGTGGTTCCTGCCTTCAAACTTTGAGTTGATAGAATTAAAGAAGAAATTTTTTATAATTTCTGCCCCTGAACAAGGCTAGATTTAAACAGACTGTCTTTCATTAATAGCGGTTCAGAAAATGTTCTTTGAACGGAACTGAATTTAAAGGCTTAATATTTTGTTCTGAAAGTCCAAGCTTGTATTTTCTACTGTAGCTGGGGAAATTCAGGGCCAGTTTGGTTGCATATTCCCAGCATTTAGATGAACCCCTAGGATATACCATTAGTATTACAGAGATATAATTGTTCTACTCTATTAAATCTTTATAGAAAAGAAAACTTTAAAAAAAAAGAGTCAAACAATAATTGCCACCATTTGTATGTTAACAATAGAAAAATGACTGAGAAACATATGAATTAGCCACTTAATTACTTAGCAAACTTTATAAAATGGTTATTTTAATACAACCTTAATGCAATGCCTAGCTTCAAAACAAACAAACAAACAAACAAACAAAACCAACCTAAACCAAACCTAACCAAAACAAAAACCATCAGAAGCTTCAAGGTATTTTGAACTGTCCTTGTTATCAGCTTATCCTGGTAAGCTTCAGTTTATCTTATCAAAGTAAGGCATCACTTTTGCTTCCTTCTGCTAATAAGGTCTGGAACAGAGCTTTTCTCTAGCAGTTCACTAATTCCTTTTGCAGACAGAAGTGCTCAGTCTGCTGGCTCCCCCCCCCCCATTTATCTCTCCTCTTCAGTATTGCTCCCCCCGAGAAAAACTAGAGATCCAAATCCACGTTCGTCCAGTGCTCAAATTTAAAGATTCTACAGAATATAAAGTACTTTTTTTATCCTGAAAACCTCAATTCTAAGTAGATTTTGGTTTTCTGGATGTCTAAATGTTTCTGTAAGAATGTAGATTCTGGGGATTCTGGGGTAAGTCATGAATAATAATTGAATCGTGCTTAAATCAGGCAAAACCATATTTCTGGCGCTTTTGTCCAAGCCAGTGATAAAACTAACAGTCAGTACCTCAGCTCCCTTTTCTGTAATCTGGTGATGAAAACTAATAATTCACAAAATAATTGCAAAGATAATGAATTAATATGAGCATGATATAATGGTATGTTTTATTATTGTTACTACTACTATTACATTAACTGAGATAATCTATAAAATATCTGATATGGTTATTGTTATTTTTGTTGTTATTGTATATTAGCTCGTTATCCCGGTTAAAGAGTAATTATCAATTTACAAATGGCAGCTTTGAAAAAAGGATTTCTAATTCATTACTTTAGTAAATTTGAAAGACACTCAGATGTAAACAGATCACAGCTTCATCAAGACAAGGTTAAATTAGAACAGTTGAGGAAGATGGCAGTGGAAGAGGGAGGAAGAATTGATTGACCGTATTTGGCAGCAAAGGCAAAAAATTAGTGTATGAAGTAGAAACCAAGTACAGTCAGTCAACAGTGTCGGCTTCACAGTTGGAAAGGCAAAGTTAATGCAGATACAAAATGAAGGACATATAGTATGTAAGAACTATGAGGTAATCCTCCTATTGAATGGACAACTTGTCAAACCCTTCCTGGGATTCTGTATCATGTAGAAGACTCCCAATCTTAAAAGGAATGCAAAAACTTGGAGAGGGTTCAGAGGACAGCCACAAAGATAATGAATTGGTTGTAAAGTAAGACCTACAAGAAAAGGTTAAAAGATCTGGAATTATTCAACTTGGAGGCAAGAACTTAGAAGTTATTTAAATCCTCAAGTTAAAAATATACGGTGCCCATCTCAAGCTTCTCCATGAATTAAAAGGAAAAAATCAGTTTAAATCTCAGGATGGAAAATTTATGGAATTTATACAACAACTTAGCAAACAGATTCATTACACATCATTAAGGATTCCTGAGAGTGGTTTACAAAATGTACATGCCCCTTTAAGTTGTATAATTTATTTACATATTTATTTTAGTTAGCTGTGAAGGTGCATCTTTGATGAAGAAGAGAAATGGCCTAGATGACCCAGCAGGGTTCTTCAGAGTCTTAAATTTCACCGAAATCCAAAGTTAAGTATTAATAGTCCACTAAATCACTGCCATGCTTCTAGCCTTGTCTCTCACTCATTTGTTTTAGGACTGTGGGAGTGAGAAGGAAATTGAGGTGATTTGTACCAAGGTGAGTCTGGGCAAAAGGGACAGAGGTGGGGTGTGGAAAGGAGGGAAATGGAGCAGTTGGGAGAATGGCATTCCAAGCTGAGAGAAAAGCAGTTCAAAGGCACAGAAGTGAGACAGTGCAATGGGGTGTAACTTGGGGGTTGTTGAAACAGCATGCATGGAGAGGATGGTAGGAGATGGAAGCTACTGGAAAAACTGGGTGACATGAAACCATGCGTGTGTTTTAGTTTCATGATGAAGCTAGTCTTTATCTCTTAGGTATGAAGATTTAAAGGGTATTTAAAAGAGGATTCGTGTGATGCTGTTTTGGGAAAATCACACTGAAAACAATGTGAATGATGGATTTTGGAGGGGATATTGGAAGCATGAAGAGCTTGTAGGTCTATATCCATTCAGACCATCTGAGAGATAATAAGGATCCAAACTAAATTTTAGTGGCAAGAGGTAAGGAGAACCAAGCCAAGGGATATTTAGGAGGTAAAATGTGTCCATCTGGGAGTCAGTGTGGGAATGAGAGGGTTAGGTGGGGTTAATTTTTAGTTTAATACCTTTGGCATATACAAGAAAAATAATAATTTATCAAAGAGACTATTCAAGGATACATAGCTTTGACTAAATAATTCACTTATCAATTTATTCAACAAAAGAGTAGTCATTATGAATCAGGCATTATATTGGGTACGAAGGATACCAGGATGTTTATCAGTAGGTAAATATGCCCTGGTTTGCTTGGAAAAGTCTTGGCTGACCCTTGCTATACTCAGCCATCAACAGGCAAATGGACAAACACATGTGATGTATACCTAAAATGTAATACTATTCAGCCTTAAATAGAAAGGTTCTGACAGGTGCCACAACAGAGATGAACCTTGAAGATATTATGCTAAGTGAACTAAGCCAGTCATAAAAAGAAAATACTATATGATTCCACTTATCGAAGGCCGTCAAACTCATAAAGACAAAGAGTAGGATGGCAGTTGCCCGGGGATGGGGGAAGGAAAAAATGGGGACTTACTGTTTAATGGATACGGAGTTTCAGTTTCGCATGATGAAAGGGTTTTGAAATGGGCCTGTACTACAAGAAGAATATACGTAGCACTTCTGAACAATACACTTTAAAACGGTTAAGATGAGGGGCGCCTGGGTGGCTCAGTCCATTAGGCATCCAACTCTTGGTTTTCGGCTAAGGTTGTGATCTCAGGGTCTTTATATCAAGCTCCTTGTCAGGCTTCATGCTCAGAGCAGTCTACTTGGGCATCTCCCTCTCCCTCTGCCCTTCTTCCCCTTCATTAAAATAAATAAATAAATCTTTAAAAAGTAAATAAATAAAATGGATAAGGTAAATTTTATGTGGTTGGTTTGGTTTTGGTTTTGTTTTTGTTTTTACTACAAGTATAAAATTTTACAGTTTAGGTTAATTCATTTGGTTATAACTCAAAATTTCTTTTTAATTCTTTGAAATAAAAAATATATGGGGACTTGTCAATTTCCTTGATTTTTTTTTTTTCCTACAGTGTTTGTGGTTAGCAACACCCACAATTTTATTTTGGGGTAATTAGTTTTACTATACAGTGAGGAGCAAGGGTAATTTTAAATTGGCATCATTTTCTGTAAGTCAGTTCTCTAAGCCAAAGGCCAGGCAGTTGTTCCTATGGTTTACCTTTGGGAACAGCTACTCAAAGCTGCTAATGAGAAGCTTAGATATAGCACATCAAATCTCTACAATATTTAGTAATACCAGCCTACCTAGGTGGGGATAATTTTTAGTTTGATACCTTTGGCATGTAGAAGAAAAATAATAATTTAATATTTAGCCATACCAGCTTATTAAATAGAAACATTAAGGAGAGTAGTCAGGTTCAAGACCCAAGGGCTATCTGGACCTCAAGTCATGTGGGCATAGTCCATTAATTCCATTAGGGTACACCTGATGGCCATGAGAACTAATGGCAAAGATTTTGGCCATGACAACTAAAATTCCTCAGATAATTTTGTCTTTTTCCATTTTTATGTGCCATTCATTCATTCTGTTTTAATTGACGATTGTAAAGGAGGTAAAGCTTTGGGGTTAAAAACTTCCTTAATTATCCTCTCCGTCAAATGAGTACCACTATACTAGATATATATGAGAGTTTTCCCCACGTGGGAAAGGTAACGTCTAAAATTTCTTGGCCTATCAGAGCAGTTGTTTTATTGTTAGAGAGTCTATAGAAAGAAAGATAGGAGCATGAAGAGGCTTCTAGCCACCCATGAAACAGACAATATTAAACATACTCACAAACATTCCAGAAGGGGCTGGAACCAACATTATTTGAAGATATTCAAACATGATTAAAATTTTAGCCTATATTCTTAGCCAGTAATTTTCCCACTTGTAAGTTTTCTTAGTATTGTAGGCTTGAGCAATAGAAAAAAGAGACATTCTGGACAATTCTATTGCAGTTTCACAACAAAGGGCATTTAGGGTGGTTAAGTTTTTCTCTCTGTTGTGTATAATTACAGCATTTTTGATAAGACTCCGTTTCAACTTATTTGGGATGATTATCTTAGTGTCACTAGAGACTGAGTGGAACAAATAATCTAATTTTTACTAAAGCACCTTTTTTCTTTTTCTTTTTTCCAAAATAGGTGTCTAAAACTGGCATTAAATCAAGACATGATGACATCAATCAGGATTTTGTTTTGGCTTTGATTTTTAAACTCCTTGCATAGGCCAGATGTGTTTTAAAACAGTTCATTTAGCATTATAATCTGCTAAAGCATTGCCTTTTGCTTGTTGAACCTGCTTTTAAACTATGCTTTAATCTTAATTATTACCAATTGCTCTGTAAGAAGCAAGTCAATTAATTAGTTTTTGATATGGCTGGCATATTTAATTGCAGTTCCACCTCCAGATAAGAACTTGTGTTGCTTCCAAAGCACCAAAATCATTAAGGACTCAAAAAGATAACTGCTATCTGTATAGACATTTCTTTCCCATCTGTACATAGTTGACAGGGCTCAGTAACCCCAGCATCAACTAGAAATGAAATATTTTGCTCTTGCCATTGTGTGAGAATTTCCCCCTCTTTTGTGAAGGGTAAATTTTGGTCAAACAGGAGTCATCATTCAATCAAACAAAGTTTGTTCTTTATCTCTTTAGATTTTATCTTATAAGATAAGACACAGTAATTATTCTTTAAATGTCCCTTGCCTTTCCTATACTGACAGGTATGTGAGGTTTTATTGTTGCTCTTGTTGATTTGTTTTGTTTTCTGAGTAGTCGCAGAGATGTCCTGTTTTAGGATTACTTCATCCTTAAATTTAAAGAGTTATTATGGAGGTCTAGACTTTTTGTTTGAGTCAAATTATCTTCAAAATGCCCAGCTAGGTCTTACAGATCAGGGAAGAAGAAGTCTATTTGTTTTCTTTTTTAATTTTTTTTTCTCTTTAACATATAATGTATGATTTGTTTCAGGGGTACAGGTCTGTCATTCATCAGCCTTACACAATTCCCAGCACTCACCATAGCACGCACCCTCGCCAGTGTCCATCACCAGCCACTCCATCCTTCCCACTCCCCTTCCCCTCCAGCAACCCTCAGTTTGTTTCCTGAGATTAAGAATCTCTTATGGTTTGTCTCCCTCCCCCGTCCCATCTTGTTTCATTTTTCCCTCCCTTTCCTCCATGACCACCCCCCGACTCTCAAATTCTTCATAACGAAAAATCATATGATAATTGTCATTCTCTGATTGACTTATTTCACTTAGCATAATACCCTCTAGTTCTATCCACGTTCTTATGAAATCTACCATTGCAGATTTAAGACAGTCAACAACAAAGATGAATAAGACATTGGTAGTATCTTCTCCATGACTGAAGCCAGAATACTTTCTAAAAGTGTTAATGAGATGGTCTCTAATACCTGGGATGTATTTATTTTATGCCCTGTATTCAGAACTGAATTTTTGACCAGTTTTTACAGGAAAGATCTCAGGGATATCTTCAACAGATCTTATTCAATTTTTATACTTTTTTATATACATGCTTGACCAAATTTTGATTCATAAACTTGATATCACTTTGGTATCAATTTACTCTGATATTTCCCCATTTTAACATTCTCTGTCCCCAAGAGATGACTCCTGGACTAAATTTCACAATGGGACATACTAAATCCTCCCCTGGATTTTTGTCTTTACTTGAGAGGGTTAGAGATGTCTTTAACTAGATAACACAAATCTAACCTTATCTAAAGCTTAAAACCTTAAAGCCAACAAGTGTAGTCATCATCTGAAACTATGAGATATTGTAAGTGGTTATTGACCAACAGAAGTAGGAAAGGTTAGTGGACAAAAAGGAAGAGTATAGAAGGAATATAGCAAGGGGTGGGCAGGTATGGGGGCACATTAAAGGTGGAGGCCAGGGAAGTGTTCATTTTAGAATTGTATTTGGCAGAGGAGTCAGTTCAAGTCTAAATTTTAGTTCTTCCATGTAGATATTTCTTTTATCAAAGTAGCAATTTTACATTTTTTCTGGATTTTAAAAGCCTTTTTCTATAAATCACAATATAGCTGGCCACAGAATATTTTAAGTCTTAGAATCCTTTCATTTCTAAGATGCCACATAGGTAAATTATTTTATTTGTGTCTTAAGTTCCTCATATAGATCATTGACATTCTTTTTTTTTCTTTTTAGTTTATTGAATTTCTTTATGACCCTTAGTAAAATCCTGTAAGAGTTTCAAATATTTAGTCAGTCTTTTCTTTTCTTTTTCTTTCTTTCTTTCTTTTACTTTATAACTATAATTCTCCTCAATGTATAACCCAATGACAGAGTGTTGCATAAAAACTGATGATTACTATATCCAAATGATGAGAATAAATGAGAAGAAAAAAAAAAAACACAGTAGATCCCAAGAGTCATCTCATCCATGAAAGCCCTGAAACAAATAAATCTAAATATTCAGCATGAGAAATGAGAAGTGTGAATAGGGGCTACAATGATGCTCAGTATAAAGAAATGAGTAGGACTTATTCAGTGGCTCAGTGCCTGAGACTCCAAGGAGGGATTTCAGTGGCCTCCTGCATGCTCTACTCTTGTCAAAGTGGACTAGATTGGGAAGCAAGAGGATGTAGACTCATTCAAGTGACAGCAATTGCTTTTATAAGATCCCAAGGTAATTCTTGAATAGAGCTTCTCTACTTTCTTAACAATGGAATTGAATGCATTTTATTAGTTTATCAAACATAAAATATATATTAATCATGTGATAATTAAAATTTGCTATCATTGGTTTACAAGTGATTAAAGCTTCCTAAATGAAAGTGGACAGAATTTAACCATAGGTCTGTTTAGAGTGTCAGAAGAGTATGGTAGCTACTGATGTCCAATGTTAGCTATTGCCTTAGGTTCTTTGTCAAATATACCCAAGAAAGGAAACAATTTAGTAGGATGAGAGAGATAAACATAACTTAAAATACACATTTTTATGACTTTTTTCAGAAGAATAATATCTAAGACATTATTTGAATTTGTACTTTACATATGAATTATTAAAATATCAAATTTTAATTTGTCTATAATATTAATGCATTAAAAAGCAAACCAATACATAAAATAAAATATTGAATGTTCATTTTAAAACTTCAAGACAACTTTATAAACAAATAAATGTTTATAATAAAATTCAAAGAAAGAAAATTTGATGTAAATGATATTTTTCAAAAACTGTCCCATTAACCATCTGAAAAAACCTGACCTATAATGCAAAAAAGTAATATAAATAAAGTCCCTTAGATCCATCTATATTCAATACACACAATTCCCTGAGTCTGAAAGGAAACAATTGAGTATACATTTTTTCTTGATTTGGGGGAGAACATTCTTAAGTACAAAAGAAAAGAAATAGAACATGATATTTAATGAGGTCAATACTTCTTATAAAACAAGTTCCTACAAATTGGATAGAAATCTCTAACCTCCATGTAGAGTAGTTAAAAAACACATAACAAAAGAGAAATACAAACGGTAATAGTATATAAACCTACATTCATTCTTACTATTAACCAATAAATGTGAAATACAACATAAGTGAACCATTTTCTCCTTACAAAATGGCCCAAGCATTGAAGGAGACAAGCTTTCTCAGTTCAAGTATATGCATTAGAAGCCACAAAAGATATCTCTTGTCTCTACAATATGATAAAACCACTTTTAAGAATTTACCCAAAGAAAATAAATACAGAAAAATGATATTGTTAGAATTATCCACTCTAAAATAGAAAAAGTAAAATGTTTTTGAAATATTTAAATACAAAGGACAATAAAAACTTTAAGAAAAAATTAATTAAGAGACAAAACTATGTATTACAATATCTCAAATTTTCAAAAATACCTTAAGTAGTTTTATTTTTAATTTTTTAAAAATTGTTAACATATTATTTTTAAATTTTTATTTTAATTCTAGTTTATTAATATCCAGTGTAATATGAGTTTCAGGTATACAATACAGTGATTGAACACTTCCATATGACACCCAGTGCTCATCACAAGGGCCTTCCTCAATCCCCTTCCCCTATTTCATCCACCCCCTCCACTTCACCGCTAGTACATCAGTTTGTTCTCTAGAGTAAAGAATATGTTTCTTGGGGCGCCTGGGTGGCTCAGTGGGTTAACCCTCTGCCTTCATGATCTCAGGATCATGATCTCAGAATCCTGGGATCGAGTCCCGCATCGGGCTCTCTGCTCAGCAGGGAGCCTGCTTCCCCCTTCTCTCTTTGCCTGCCTCTCTGCCTGCTTGTGGTCTCTGTCTGTCAAATAAATAAATAAAACCTTTAAAAAAAAAAAAAAAGAATATGTTTCTTGATTTGTCTCTCTCTGTCTTTTTTCCTCTTTGTCTCCCAATATTTTAGTGGTTTAGTATAATAGAAACTTGTTTCTTGCCCATAGAATCCACTGAGTGGTCAAGATGCTTTAGTTACCAAATTATCACATGAAGGAAAGCCATGCCTCTATCTGAACTTATATAGTTTTGAACTACAAAGCATGATACTAAAAAAATAGAAAATGGTGATTTTTGTGTTGTTTTTCAGATTATTGGTGATTTAAATTTTTTATTCACACTTTTCTGAATTTCCTAAATTTTCTAAGCATGTCATGTATTAACTTCTCTAATTATAGAAATGAGAAAAAAAAAAACTACAAAACTCCATCTCTCTATATGTTAATTAGGCATATTAGATGCAATACAGCAAATATATTTCCTCAAAATTTTCATGGCTTTTGTCAGCCTGATTTACCCTTTAATATTTAAAAGACATAGTTACCTATATTACATATAAAATTCCATATATGTGTAGACATGTATTTCACATGTACACATATATGCATGTATATATATGCACAAACAGCTTTATGCATACATATATGCACATATATTTACATTGGTGGCAAATGTCAAAATATTGTGACATTAGTATCTTAATAATTAAAAGTGGTTATTCTATCATTTGTATTTCATAACTTCATTCAATGAAATCTAATTTCAAACTTCACAGACACACCAAGGACTTGTAAATTCCAGCCAGATAAATGGAAACAAAACAAAACAAACCAACACATATGAAGCCAGCAAAAGGTCAACTGTATTTCAGTTTTTTAAGAAGTTGATAAATAAAACGGAAGTGTTATTTCAGGAAACCAGTGTGTAATTCTTAACTTTTCTGTTGAAACAATATATAAGCAAGGCTCAGTAGTAGAGTTGAAGTCAGAAAACCAGAACAGTATGTGATGTCATCAAACCTTAGGAAAGTATAAAGTTCTATACCAATTAGCTAGTAATCTATTGAGTTTTATCTCCAACAAGGGGTGAAAACTTAAACAAGGTCTATTAGCAGTAAATAATTCTGCCAATATCTTTCCCAGTAGGGCAACTCCTCCAGCAATTTTCAGGATTAATTACCAGTGGCAAGCGTTTTCATAATCTGTTCTTAATTTTGCAATGTCTGAATGAACTTGGCTCTGACACATCCCTTATTATTTCCCTACTACCAGTAGGATGAACAACTTGTCCAGGTCATGCTGTGTGAAAGAAGTGCTAATGTGTTTATATAAATGCTGCAAAGAGCACCTGTTTTATACCCAATGTATTATTTTTTTTTCAGCTACAGTAAAGCACACACACAATTTCTTGGTATAGGAATGTAAAAGGCAGAAAAGCATAAGCTGAAAATTTATAACAATAATAAAAATTAAATTGTTGTTGCTGAAGCCCAGTCAGTTATCATAACATTAAAACCAATTTCTTTTCCTCATCCACTTCTTTTCCTCATTTCCATTACTTATATAGGTAGAAATTTCAATTAGTTTGTTCTTTTCAAATGCTTTGAGACTTGTAATTGAACTCGTTTTCATTCTTTTCCTCAATAAGTACATTGAAAGTGAAAATTAAATTAATATGGCATTTCTTTTGATATGTGTGCATATATATATTCTAGATTTTTATGTGTAAGATAATAATACTTATGAATCATCTTAAAGAAAAATGCATAATTATGGCTAAGTTTTGATAATATTTCTGACCCCCAAAATTATTTGCCTATGAACCAAAACCATTATTCACTCATATAGTTCATTTTCTTTCTGTGTTATTTTGAAACGTAAAAGAAATCTTTAAATAACTCTTATTTTAGTTTCAAATGTTGTATGAAAGAAAAACCCTCATTTTTAATTCCAGGGAACATATGGCACATCTTTAGTGTCCTTTGCTAGCTCTTAAAATAAGTCTAGTAGTCATAATTTCCAGATGAACATAAAATAAAATCCATTCCAATCAGTTACATAATTTTTCCACTTACACTAAAAAATTCAGCTAGGAAAATACTTTGTTTTTCTAACAAGTTATAAAATGTTGTAATTTTGGTGAATTATGGAATAAAAAATGGAAGACAGCAAAATATATATGAAAATGAATCACTTTTTTAATGAGGGTTAAATTGATAAAGCTGGTTTAAGCTGGTTACCTTTTATTCATATCTTATAAAAGATAAGCATCTTTTATTGTGCAACTTGTGAAAACTTTAATTATATTGTGATGCTTTCCGTTACCATTCATTCATTTTCTAAGGAGTTAGTACATATATGCTGAATGTTAGAGCCAACAAATTCCTTAAAATGCAATAAGAGAATTGGGATTGGATGAAATGCTATTTCCAGCACGAAGCAGGGTAAACTGAAGCCTAACACGAACTCTGTGCATCCTAACTGCAGCTGAGTAACTTAGAAATGTTCAAAACATTTCCAAAATAATAACATAAATGAAATAGCTTTTTCTTGTATGCTTTGGTATATATGAGACAGATTGAGAGACCAAGACAAAGAGAGAAATGTACATAGGGCAGTGTACAACACTTGGTCATAGGCATATGCTTGAGGGCCAGGGCTGGGCCCAGAATAAGGGTTAAAGGGCCAGCATATGGAGCCTGAAGTCCTGGAGAGCCCAGTTTCAATTCTAAGTGCTACCATGGGGCTCATAGTGACCTCCATTGTTGAGGACTCACCAGCTGGATCAAGATTTGTAACCACATTAGAAGCAAGTTTTCTAGTTGTCAGTGCTTGGGGCAAAGATTGTAAGAAGTGAGCAGCTGTCTCCTGAGAGAAAAAGAGATCAGCTTTGGTGAATTCTGTGACAGTTCTGTCACTGACTGAGGGGCTGATCAAGTTCACACAGATGAGGATTTTAAAATGCAGCTTCCAGATCAAAAGGGAAAAATGAAAGTAAATTTTTACTCTTCTAGGATTGTTAGGTTAGAGGATACTAATGTAAAATAATTCTTGCAATGTGTGTTGGAAGAAAAGCAACGACACACAATCTGATCACTGGGGGTATGGTGGCGTGTGTAAGTTAAGTAGATCTCAGTCTTAGTTTCTAATATGTGCAATCACCACTTTGAGCAATACGTTTATTAATCTAACCTAAAAATTACAACCAAAGATTCCCTGTGCTATTTCAGAAATATTTGTAGTTCTACATGGTGTGAGGAACAATATTATAAAAATACAAAGTTCTAAAACCATATATTATAAATTCTATCCTATTTTCAATGACTCTCCCTACTGCTTACTCATTTGAAAGGATGGTTATTGATTTGGGATTAGGTCAGTAGACAAATACCTTTTGGACAGCTAATGCCACATTAATCACATTTTTTTTTCTGTATTGCCAAATTTGTGACCTAAAAGAAGAGCAGGAGAAAAGTTCGTGTATGTGAGCATAAGGCTTAAGTGTTCATTTGGAGCAAATCAAAAATAATACATGAAAGATGGAGAATAAAGGAAAGAGAGGGAAAGTGTGAAAGAGAGACAGAGACAGACCCAGAGAAATGGAGTGTGTGTGCACAAGAGAAAAAAATGAAGGAACTGAGATATGCTAAGAAAGAAAACAATATGAAAGATGCAGCCATTGAAAGTATTTTTATTGGTATTGCACTTGGTTTGGTTTTAGCTTATAAGACATTCATTAGCAACACATATGCTATGGGACACCTTCTTCAGCTACACCTTTTTGTCAAGTAGACACTATACATCACATGCATTAAGCAGAGGTTATTTCCCATAATAAAATCCTTCCATCAGGCCTGATGAGGTGCTCTGAGTACCCATGTTGGCAGTCAACAAATGCTTAATAGTAGTAATAATACCACAGATAACACGTAGTTTAAGAAATAAAATTGGCCATCACATATTTGTCTCTTCCTCAAAGAATAAAATGTCTTCGCCGGCCCTTTTTCATGTGATGTGATGTGAACATTTTCCCATTAATGTGAGGGTAGCTCTACTTTGATGAATGCTTCTGCTGCACTCAGAAAGATAAAAGTAGGCCAGAGCATAATCACTTGAGTTGTGCTCATGGTAAGAAATGCTATAGGTTCTCAAAACATTTTACTCATCATATCTAATGTAGCTAGTTCAGTTGCATTGACTTTCTCTAAAATCTTTGATGCTAGATGGAGTATTTGTTATCCTGAATCATGTGGTTAATTTCAGATTGTAAGAGACAGACAGAAGAGAACAAATTGTTATGGAGTAGGATTATTATTTTAATGAATGTATGTTATATTTAAGCCACAATCTGTATAAAAGGACTCTAATTGTTGCCAAATTGGCATCTCAGAAGCTGAACGTATTATATGTAAAGAAGAAAACAGTAACAGGAGAAAAAAAGAAATACAAGAGAAAGTTTACACTTTTGCATACAACATTTGAAACTTACATATATACAAACAAATTGGTTATATAATAAGTTTATAACATTATACGATTTTTAAGGCTCTACTAAATTAACATGTGTAATTACTGAATCATATTATTTGGACATTTAGTGAAGTAGGGTCAGATTCTTTGACAGTTTTGTAAGAGAATTTTATCTTAAATTACCATTACTATCATTACTAACCTCTATTGAGTTATAGAATATAATCTATGTGTATGTCTGATATTTTCAAGGATCTGATACATTCTTATTGGTTGTATTTTTACCGATTGGATTTCCTTTTCAGGATTCCTCGTCACTTTTTTTTTTTTTTAAAGATTTTATTTATTTATTTGACAGACAGAGATCACAAGTAGGCAGAGAGGCAGGCAGAGAGAGAGAGAGAGAGGGAAGCAGGCTTCCTGCGGAGCAGAGAGCCCGATGCGGGGCTCGATCCCAGGACCCTGAGATCATGACCCGAGCCGAAGGCAGCAGCCCAAACCACTGAGCCACCCAGGCGCCCCCCTCGTCACTTTTGATTACTTGATTACTTGAATTTTCTAATTGGAAATGCCCAAGAACCCTTCCCTGCTGGTATTCAAAATACTGTGATAAAGAACAATGATTAAAGAAAAGGCTCCACTCCTGTGTCTGAGTACTCGGTGTCATCTAATGTTTTTGCAAATAAAGTTTTATGGATATACAGCCTTGCTCATTCATTTATATATTGTCAGTGGCAGCTCTCTCACTTTAAGGGCAGAATTGTGTATGTGGGACAGAGATCATATAGTTTGCAAAGCCTGAAATATTTTCTACCTGGCCCTTTACATAAAAAGTTTCCTGACCTCTGAGTGACTATAATAAAGTAGCTAAATTGTTTTGAACCCTATTGCCCTCTTCCCCCCAATCTCTTTTCTTCTTTCCCTCCTCATTAGAAAATACGCAGCTCTTATCCCCTTCCTACTACTCATTGACTGGCTACACGGGCTTCAAGTATTCACGTGAGGGACATTTTTTTTAAAAAGTCTAAAATAATTTAGTTTGAATGACTTTCAGAGATAACTGAAACACTCTAAGACCAACTCAGTTTAAATAATAATTTAAAATAATAATAGCAAATACAGATACAGCACTAACTACCAATCATGCTTCTGAATATATAGCTTATATTAATTTATTTAATCCTCACCACAACAACTTGGAGAGAAGTGTCATCGTTATCCCCTTTTGGAGAATCAAGAAATTTTGGTACAGAGCATGTAAGTAATTTACCTAAAGTAACATAGCTAAGTGGAAGGCAAAATGGAATTAGATTCCAGGACAACTGGACAATGACTAAACTCTGTGGCTTCGGTGTCTATCTGTTGGCCAATTAAAGTTTTTTATATTTTAATCAACATCGTTACCCCCCAAAAGATCATTCTCTTGTTCTTATACATTATCATAAGACTCTAATGTAAGCCAGGTGATACAATAACAATTTAAGGCTTTCATTTAATATATAGAGGTATCCCGGGGCGCCTGGGTGGCTCAGTGGATTAAGCCTCTGCTTTCAGCTCAGGTCATGATCTCGGGGTCCTGGGATCGAGTACCGTGTCCGGCTCTCTGCTTGGCAAGGACTCTTACTTCCTCCTCTCTGTCTCTCTGCCTGCCTCTCTGCCTCCTTGTGATCTCTGTCTGTCAGATAAATAAATAAAATTTAGAAAAATATATATGTCTATATAGAGGTATCCCATGTCTCTAACTCTCCAGTGCTTAGTGGTGCTCAGGAAACATTAAAATAGCCCCTAACAGAAGAGAAGAAGGGGAAGAGTGGTGCTACTTTGAGCTTTATGTGACATTGAACTGAAATTAAAAATGAGATTAAATATTTTTGAAATAATGTAGAATTTCTTTATGAAAAAGAGATGGGGTATGTTCAGTTCTTCCATCACAAACCTTACTAGTAGATGTTAGAAATAAAATAATTTTACTATGACATGGAGTTTTTATATGAAGACACAGATGAAGCACAGAAAAATAAGTGAGCATATAGAAATAAATAACAGACACAAATTTTCCTGGATGGTGTCCACCAAATCAAATTAGAAAGAACAAATTTGTCCAGCCAATAAACCACCACTGAAAATAAACTTTCAGTTTATTTATAAACTTTGTATTTCATCAATGATGAAATAAATCATCACTGAAGAAAAAATCCCTACAAATTAGAGATAAATACATTGTTCAGGAAATACATTATTATTACTAATAGTATAATAAATGAAAAAGGGAATGATAGCTTTGGGAAAATGACTCTAATTTCAAACCAAGCATTAATTACTCTAAGTAAAATAGGTGAGAAAAAATATGTGAGATCTCAATGTCAGTAGGATATCTTGAGAATTCTCTAGTTCAAGTTTTCTTTCTTTTCTAAAGAATATACCCAAGCTATTCAAACACAAAAAATTACCTCACCTTTGAACCCACATAATTATTTTCGATTTATGAGCCTGTCTTCATAATTCATTGTCTGAGAATATTCTCTTACTCAGTCTTTGATTCACAAAAATAAAATAACACAACTACTTTTTTTTCCCCAGAAAATTATGTAACATAGTAAATGGAGAGTGACAAAAAATGTTTCCTCTTTAAACTCTGAAAGGAAATGAACTCCTATTGTGTAATATGGCTAGTGCCATATTCTATATGATTGCATAGTCATCTTGAAAATGAGAATTATGATCAATTCAAAACATTACTTTTTACATTTAATAAAACATAGTGGCTACTTAGATCAACGTTGAAACCAAAATAAGTTTTATTGGATTAAAATTTTGTTACAATAGCTGTTTTTATAACAACTCATTTGAAAATGCTGAAACATTCACTTCTGATGGAGGGATAAATCTGTTTAAAGGGGTTTAAGCACAACCACTCACAACTAAGCTGGCCTTTGTCAGCATGCACTTGACATCTGAATGAGGCTATTCTCTATGTAGTGAGGGTCAACACAATAAAATGACTGTCATTGAACCATCGAGTGGTTTTTGGAGAATACTACCAAAATGCTGTCTAGGTATTCTGACACTAATCTGTGGAGAGGTCACTTTCACCTGAGTGACCTATGAAATCTCGTGGTCAAGAAGACACAAACAATGCTTAACAAACCCAGAGACAGTAAATAGTTTTAAGCAGCTCTCCCTTGACCAAAGCTTTGTATTTAACCAGAGTCTTCTACAGGAGTATTGTAAGATCTGTTTTGGAACTATGGAGACAATGTGAACTTGACACCTTTGGATGGCTGGGAATTTTTCTATTCCAAATCTCATCCTGATTCAATCACAGTTATTTTAATATGTTCCTTAGTTTTATTATTGTTGCTGCTGTTGTTTAAAATGTTTAAAATATGTCAGATTTCCGTTGAGGAAAGGGGTCAACTATTTAAAAGGAAATTAGAAAACCCCTGCGATGAAGAAATAAATTAGTTCCTGGGACTGTCTCAAAATTTAAGTTATATACTAATTCAGTTTTTTAAATTATAAGATCGTTTGACACAAGATAACTCTATAAATAAACTATGTCTTCAAAAGTTTGTTTTAAAAATTAGGCAGAGTATGGTAAATTCAGAATTAGATATGTTAATGTGTTTTAAACAGCTGTAATTGTTAAATTAAAAATTTTTGTAAAAGAACTCAATACTATAATTAAGGAAAAAAGTGCATATTATAAACCCAAAGAAGTGTGTATTGTGACCCAAAGATACTAAAGAAATTTTAGAAAATTCTGCAGCAATATTTCATTATAAAATCTGTAGATAGCAAATGTTGCCCTGTTTTACCAAAAAGGAAGGTAGATTGATTGTAAGACTTATAAAGAGTGACTTGCAATTAATCTCCAATAAAAATTTGGAATTGCAAGAGTTTATAAGTCAAATCAATGATCACTTAGAAGCCAGCACAGTTTCCATAGAGTGTCTCACATTTTTTTTTCAGCATGCTTCAGTAGAGCTATTTAAGCATGAAGAGTCCCATATGGACGTCAGATTCTTAAAACTACTTCTGGCCTCTTTCACAATCTAACTTCTTCCTTTGGCTTTGTAATCAACACAGCTCTGCTTTCATTCATTTTTTTTTTTTTAAGTTTTTATTTAAATTCCCATTTGTTATCATACAGTGTAATATGAGCTTTTGGTGTACGATATAGTGATTCAGCACTTCCATACTGCATTCATTCTTGAGTTCACTGTGTTCATAATTATGATTAAAGAAATTCTCTCTTCACCACTTTTATTCTACAAAAAATTCACTGGCTAGGCTAGAAAAGGAGATGTCTAGGTAATGTTTAAGAAATCAAAGTTTCATTTTTTAAAAGTAGTTTAAATTCAAATATCAAGAAATTGTTTTAAACAGTGTTTTGGACACTGTAAATCTTGAGCTCACCAGGGTGCTTGACATTTTGGTGGGTCTTTCAAATGAAATGTAATTTGCTAGAAGTTCGATTCAAGTAAATTAAATGTAGAGGAAAGTTTTAGCAGCAAGCTATAGACTTGGTAATTGCGTCCTTGGTCACGATTTTTGGTAGAAATTAGACTGTATTAGTTCTTCCTATTCCTGCTTCCTCCCTTACTCCATTCATTGATTTTCTGGACATCATGGATTTGATATGCATCAGGCCCAAGGCTGACGCTGAGTGTCAAAATGGTAAATTGGCCAGACTTGGCCCCTCTCTCATGGAGTTTATAGACTCATAAGATCTTTTAAGGCAGGAGATGCCTGGGTGGCTCAGTCGGTTAAGCGTCTGCCTTCAGCACAAGTCAGGAACCCAGAGTCTAGTGATCAAGTCCTGCATCAGGGCTCCTTGCTCAATGGGGAGTCTGCTTCTCTCTCTGCCTGCCACTGCCCCTGCTTATGCTTTTTCTCTCTTTGATAAATAAATAAATAAGGAAATAAATAAAATCCTTAAAAAAAAAAGATCTTTCAAGGCAGGAAATGTGTCTTACTCATTTAATTGT
The DNA here is from genome assembly GCF_030435805.1 of Mustela lutreola. Taxonomy (NCBI): domain Eukaryota; kingdom Metazoa; phylum Chordata; class Mammalia; order Carnivora; family Mustelidae; genus Mustela; species Mustela lutreola. Next base: position 37,780,491 of record NC_081294.1, read on the forward strand.
ATTATAAGTACATATAATAGGTGCTTAATAAGTATTTATGAATTCTGATTGAAAATTTATAAGGAATATATATCATATTTTCCAAATTTTGAATCCCACTGGAGATATACTCAATATATTGAATAAGTGACCAGAAGTTTAAACGATTTTAAAAATCTGAATTTTTCAATCTGGAATCACAATGAATATGATTACATTTGTAGAGATATGTTTAAAACAAAAACAAACCTCAAGGTAATGTAGAGCTATCAGGTGAGCTAGATATAACCTTAATGGAAGTGTCTATGAAAATAGCTTAACAGTTTAGTTTATCTTCAGTTCCTTGGTATAATTTGACTTCTGAAATAGTAAATAAAATTTTAGGTAGAACAATGGTGTTCCAATGAAAGGAAAGGGCAATCTCATTTGCCACAGTATAATCAAAGCTAAGTTTTTCATTCTAAGATTCACATTGTGAGAGAAACTCAAGAAAATGCTGAAGGAGTTAGTGTCAGTTCTCTTGGTGAAGAGAGCGAGCTTTAAAAACACAAAGGAATGTCGAATACAAGATGAAGTACATACTTTCTGTATGGCTCCAAATGGAAGAATCATAAAGAATTAGGCACCAGGCTCCGAGGATGAGAATTCTAGGAAGATCAGATCCTAAGGTAAGCATCTTTCTAGTCTCTTGGTTCCTAGGATTAGAATCAAGAAAAGAGGCTCTAAAAAATGTCAGGTCACACCTTACTTAGGAGGCCTATGAGGAAAGGGAAGACCTGAAGACTCGGAGATACCTTTATCCTATGAGATCTGAGAGTCCCAGTACCTCTTATCAAAAAGGATGAGAAAATTATGAACAGGAGATAAAGCTATGGATCAGAAACCTGGAAAGCAGAACACGAAAGAGCTAAAATAAGAATAATTTGACCACAAATAATTGGGAGGTCTGATAGAAATGGGTCACAGTTGGAACAGGTTGAGAAGGCACGAGTTTTGAATGGAGAGAGAAGCGAGGTGAGAGAAATCATGTGGCTGTCATTTTCTAATGATGGCACTCCTTTATATGGGGTTCTTACTCCTTCTGTGCATCAGGTATGGGTTCCTAAAAGAACATCCTTCTGAGAGAAACTAAAACATAACTCAGTTTAAGTACATATGTTCTAGGAGGGAAAGTTGTTTAAAAGTACAATAAGATCCACTATTTCCCATGACTGAATGAATTCTGAAGCAGGGCATATCCCTGAGTTTTTCAAGATGTGGTAGTTTTTCTTAATTATTATCCTAGAAAGGTTATTTATCTCATACATTGCACTTTAAAGTTGAAGTCTGATGAGAACCACTAAGTGTGGAATGAACTTTATTTTTTGTGTTTGGAGTTAAGATATCAATAGCCAATCCACAGATGTATATATTGCATGCAAATTAACCTGGCCCTTGAACTTCTGACTGTTGGACTAAAAAGCAATTGCTTAACTTAATATGATGGTTGAAATGCCTTTTATGCATTACATAAGAATATAAATTAGCAATTAGAAAAGTTCCAGGAGTCAAGAATTTCTTAAACTAAACGCAGAATTAAATAAAGGGACATGGTTTATAGCTTTTAAAGCTTTGAGACAATCTTTGAAACTGGATTAACACCAATATTTTAAAAAGTACTGACAACCAACATCCTTAATGAATTTGAAGAAGTAAGTTGGTCCCTAATCACCATCTACATGTATATACCAACATGAACAACTCCTTTAAAAACAAACCTGACACCACTCACAACCAAAAGATAAATACCAAGACAACTACCTCAGTAGTTCCATCTGGTATATTTGCTCTAAACGTGCTTGTGTTTTTTTGTTGTTGTTGTTGTTGTTGTTGTTTTGTGTTTTGTTTTTTGGGGGTTTTTTGTTTTGTTTTGTTTTGTTTTTGCTTCCTGCTACTATTTCTTGTTTTGTTTCGATTTTTTTTCCTTCCCCCTGAGAAAAAGGTAGAGTGGCGGGAGATGTGGAAATTCTCTGGGTTACAGGATAAATCCTGCTTGGCTGCCTCATTTAGCAGCTGGTAATTCTGTACAGCAATGCTCTGCACTCACTCTTAACAGTCTTTTATGTAATATAATATATATTTTTTAAATTGATTGTAATTTTTTTAGCACTTTGGGGGCTGCTGGTGGTCTCTTTTTCAGGCTAAATAGACCAACTGCTGTTGCTAAAAGAGTTTATTCGACCACCCACACTCGGAAGCACAACCTCCTTCTCCCCGTGTCCCCTTGTGGTAGCAGTCGGCGAGGCCCGTGCGGTAATAACTGTGAGCAGCCTTCAGGCTCAGAAAAATGTCACAGCTTGATCCCCAGAGCCTCCAGTGCCCCCATTCAATCAGCGTTCAACTGCATGACGCACCCTGAAACTTAAAATGAAAGCCCTGGATTCATGGCCAAAAATACAAACTCCCCACTGGCTCCTCCTGTGGGAGTTATTCAAGTTCTCCGTGAGCTCGCAGACAGTTACGGACCCTTTCTTTCGGTCCCAGGCAGCAAGGCAAAAAAAAAAAAAAAAAAGGCACAACTGTAACATTTTCTGCACAAAGGCCTTCACTGGGATGCGGAAAGACTTAAAAACAGCAGGCGGATACTTTTTAAAACAACGTTTTGACAGATACAGTCAAGTGATAAAATAGAGTAAACTTATAATTACCTCAGCGGTTGGAGGCGAGCAAAGGAAGGGATAGAGCAGCGAAGGGAGTGCCAGCTAATCAAACTTCATTTTGGTTTGCTCTGAAATCACAGAGTTTGACTCTGTGTGTGTGTGTGTGTGTGTGTGTGTGTGTAAATTATGGTAAGGGATGATGATTTCCGGGCCCAGATGAGGTTAGAAGAATGGGAAAGCAGAAAGCAACAGTGGATAAAATTTTGTTGAAATAGTTCCTCACCCCTCCAGGCAAAAGGTGTAGCTGGTTGTCCCTACCTGCATCTCATTAGAGAAGCCCTGTGCAAAGTGCACCTGAAGGCTTTGGCCATAGGAAGATAGTGTAGGTAATAAACACATGTAGAAATGTACATCAATATCAGTAATCATTAGTATTAGCAGCCTCCTGGACACTTTATGATCCCTGCCGCCCTGACTCTTCTCATTTCTGGTATTTCTTTTTTCGGTAAAATTGCATTGTCTAAACTTTCAAACTTTGCTATTACTCTGATAGAAGAGTTTAGAAAGGAGTAAATCATCTCCTTTACTTGCTGCCGTATTTTAAAAGTAAGAAACACATTTAATATAGAGATGTCAACAGATATGTAGACAGAGATATATAATTTGTGTATATAAGTCCTGGTTCATGTTATTGTTTGATAATTTAATTTTTTTAAAGATTTTAGTTATTTGACAGACAGAGATCACAAGTAGGCAGAGAGGCAGGCAGAGAGAGAAGAGGAAGCAGGTTCCTCGCTGAGCAGAGAGCCTGACGTGGGGCTCGATCCCAGGACCCTGGGATCATGACCTGAGCTGAAGGCAGAGGCTCTAACCCACTGAGCCACCCAGGCGTCCCTGATAATTAAATTTATTGTAATAGAATTTCAAAGGCAATGTCTGCTCTCTGTTCAATAAGTAATAAGACCCAATCAGACAGCAAGTGGCAGATCCTTTTAATTTGGAAGCAAACTCAAAGCCTGTTTTTATACAGGAAATCTTGTCCAGTAATTCAGACCCATCATACCTGAGTTTATTTTTACCTTTTGAAAATTTCTAATTTACTATTCTTTTTAAAATGTTTTCCAGAGAGGGAGGGAGGGGGAGAGAGAGAGAAAGAGAAGAGAGAAGAGGCAGAGGGAGGGAGAGAATCTTAAGCTGGCTTCGCACCCAGCATGAGCCCAACACGGGGCTCTGTCTCAAGATCCTGAGATCATGACCTGATCCAAAATCAAGTCAGATGTTTAACAGACTGTGCCACCCAGGCACCCCTCTAATTTACCATTCTTTTGTAAAATAGGTTTTGTTCTTGATTAGGAAGGTTAACATAAATTCAGTGAATGTCAAGATCCACTGGATATGTGTACTCACCAGAGCCAAAGGAATTGGCATCCTGAGAAAAGAAAGGTTCCTGTAGATAAAGAATCTTTATTCAGATAATTGAGCAGTGATGAGCTTGAAAAGGAATCCTGGTTAAATAAATGAGCTATTTTTATCAAAATTATTTCAAATAAAATATTAAATTTTTAAAAGTAAATGATAGGATTGATCCTATTAACTCACATAAAAACATAGCTTTTTTATTAGGTCGACAATAGCATTTAAGATGTTTATTTTAACTCTATTAACCTCATACAGTTGGGGGGAAAAGGATTGATTCTTACCTTTCTGGTACAAAACTGACAAAATGGTATATGGAAAAATCACCAAAAAAGAAAAAGAAGCCAATGCTCAGATTTTTTTTTTCTTTAAAGATTTTATTTATTTATTTGACAGACAGAGATCACAACTAGGCAGAGAGGCAGTTAGAGAGAGAAAGGAAGGGAAGCAGTCTCCCCACAGAGAGCCTGATGAAGGGATTGATCCCAGGACCCTGGGATCATGACCCGAGCGGAAGGCAGAGGCATTAACCCACTGAACCACCCAGGCGCCCCCAATGCTCAGATTTTTAACGAGGCTTTGTAGTATAAAATTTGATACAGCTTTTATTTTAACTATTTCTTCCCTTTCCTATTGATGTCATAAACCATTGTGTTTTCAAAAACAGTGAGTAACAGCATGGACATGGACAAAACTGTATAATCCAGATTGTCTTCTTTTAATAAAATTTTGTAATATGCCCCTTTTACCTTAGGGTTTAGGTACACACACACACACACACACACACATACACACACGGGTGGGTGGAATGAAAGAAAGATGGAGAGAGAGAGAGACAGGAAGAGTGAGAGATATGTTTATACTTTAGAGCAGAGGTTGGCAAAAATGTTCTATAAAAGGCCATATAGTAAATATTTTAGGTTTTTGTAGGCTTTGTGGGCCAGAGGTCTCTATTACAACTATTTAGTCCTGTCGTTGCAGTGGGAAAGCTGCCATAGATGATATGTAAACAGATGAGAATGGCTGTGTTCCAACAACATTTATTCAGGAAAGTAGGCCGGGGGAGTAACATCAGTGAATGGTAGAGGAAGGACCTCCAAGAATTCCCTCCTCCATACAAGCAACAAAAACTGGTGAGATTGTCAGAATCAACTTTTTCAATACTCTGAAAATTAAAGGCTTGCAGCAATCCAGAGATTATATATTAAAAATAAATGGTTGAATCTTGGTAAGAACAGTGACCTTTATGGCATTATAACTTGACCTGTTCCTATTCCTCACTTCAGTTCTGGACTGTGGCCTTAGAAATTAACATCCGGCAATCATAGTGAAAACCAGCAGCATGGCAGCCACCAGGGAGTACAGAATAAGGGTGGAGCATCTTTAAGCCTCATTCCCAGAGAATTGTCATTATTTGACCTGTCAAGTATGTGTAGTAAAGAATTTGACCTTGTCCAAAGAGAGGTCTGGCATTTGCCCTCAGCTTCTGGGAGGTAATCAGTGTCACACCTGATAGGAGTGTCTTTGTTTAGAGCAGAGGCTGGCCATACCAAATCTTAGGGTGAGTCTGCCCACAGCAGAAAATCAACCATGTGATTAAGGGAGGAAGGGTTAGGTCACATGACATCAGTTGACCTGGAGACTGAGTTCAACCAAGTGAGCAATCCATCAATCAGTCATGTATGTATAATGAAGTCCCAATAAAAATTCTGGACAGTAAATCTTTGGTAAACTTCCTTGGCTGGCAATAGTTCATGTATATTGTTACACATGTTCAGATGATGTGTCTGGAACAGAATTTCATGTTTGGACTCCCCCTAGTCTCTGTCCTGTACATCTTTTCCCTTGGTCTATTTTAATTTATATCCTTTCCTTATAATAAAATATAATTGTGTGTAAAATAGCTTTTAATCAGTTCTGTGAAGTTTTCTAGCAATCATCAAAATGTAGGGTGATTTTGGGGATCCCCAAACTGTCTTATGGTGTCAGAAGTCTTGGGAAGATTTGGAAGTCTGGGAAACTATTCTCTAAAACTTTGCACTTTGACTTTGGGTATTTGAAACAGGATTGGAAGTTCCCTAGAATGATATTGATTCACCAATACATGCCGTTTAGATAGAGAATGCATAATAGGGTAGGAGATGAGGAAACTTTGAACGGTCATCTGGTCACTCGTGGTATGGAACTGCAGCTGTGTTTTGATTAGCTGATGGAAGTAAAACTTATCAGTGGAATTCAGAAATGATGGATCCATCTTCTGAAAAGTTGGTTCACCAGATACATAAAGAAATGGAAGGCAAGAAGATATGAGTTAAATATGCAATCATTCAGCTATCTGTAACAGCTAAAGTGAGCATAAGGGAGAATGCTGGGCCAAATGTGGATTCTGGAACATCCAACTTACAGCCTCTAACCTCAGGTCCTGTATCAATGGATAAAGTTAAAATAAAAATTAAAATGTGTGAAGGCAAATTATGACTCTAGATTCTGACCAGACTGAGTTATAGTCTCTAGTCTCAGGGTAAAGTTAAAAAAAAAGCAAATAAAATACTTGGGTAGATCTTAATTAGGTAGATCAAATCTACTTCCCAAGGGAAAAATTATTTTGAAAAAATAGATAGCAAAGAAGGTTAGAACGATTCATGAGAATCAGCAAAACAAAGGAAAGAAAAAGAAGGAGTCAAAGGATTCAAGCTAACAAGGTGCAAATCTTTAAATAGTTATGAAGAAATAAAGTAAATAAAGCAGACATTGATGGGGTCCAAAGAAAGGTCTTAATTCAGTGCACCTCAAAGTTGGGTGGATCAGTGGAAGCCCCTGACCTGACATTTGAACACCGAAGAGCTAACATTGAAGCATGACCTCGGATAACTTGGAACAATGGTTATACAATGTATTTAAAACATGACTGATCAAAGGGTCTGTGTCCCTTGGCCTGACTCCCAACTGTCAATCAAAGCCCACAGAAACATGAATGAATAAAATGGTCAGAGCCTGGAAAGAAAACATTTCAGGGACTCCTGGACATAGGAGTTCTGTGCAATGTGTTTCCAAAAGCAAGGAAAAATTAACATTGTCTCAAAGACATGGGCTACACCATCAAGTGTATCTACAAACACATAATGTGAGACCTCAGAAAAAGAGATAAGGAAAACAGTATTTTAAGAAATAATTTTTGAAGTCTTCCTAAATTTGATAGAAAACATTAATCTACACATCTAAGAATTTTGATGAATACTCAGTATAACATACTCAAAAAGATTGACACGTAGACACATCATAATAAAATGGTTGAAAGCCAAAGACACAATCTTGAAGCTGCCAGTGAGAAGAAATTTAGAACTTACAAGAAATCCTCAATAAAATTAATAGCTAATTTCTCATCAGAAACCATAGAAATGAGAAGACAGGGACATGACATAATCAAAGTGTTAAAAGACAAAATTGCTAAACAAGAATTCGATACCAGCAAACTATTCTCCAAAGAGGAAGGAAAAAATAAGACACTGAAATTAAAAAAAAAAAACAAAACAAAAAAAAAACAGAAAAATAGAGAATTCTTTGCTAGCAAACCTGTCCTACTAGAAATATTAAAGGGAGTTTTTCAGGCTGGAATGAAAGAACATTAGACAATAATTTGAAACCACTAAAAAAATAATAAGCACTAACAAAGGGAACTACATACACACACACACACACACACACACACGTATATATACATATATAAAATAGTAAATATAAATATAGTATATAAATATAAAAGACAGTATAAATATAGTCCTTTTCTTGTAGCTGGACTCTTCCCCTTCTGATTTAAAAGACAACTGAACAAAGCAATAGTTTAAAACTTCTGTTTGTGCCATTTAATTTTCTACATTTACCTTTATTTGCCTGGGAAGAATCCTCTCCATTAAAAAATCTGGAGACCTTTGCAAAGAAAAGATTTTGAATAGGTTTTTCTATTTCTTCCTGTTGGAAATGTACTTCATGTGTTTTTTCTCAGGGACTTTTTTTATTTTCTCAACATTTTTTGTGAGTTGCTTCACAGTTCTGTTCTTTCTTATAATGTTTAATTGTAGTACTATAATTATTGATTATATTTTGCTTTTATTTTAGTGGATTCCAAAGAGCCCCACAGCTGATATGTTGCATTTTTATTCTTCATAATAACTCAGTGGGAGCAAATAGAAATCCAGAACACTGGGATACCTACCTGGGTGGCTCAGTTGGTTAAGCATCCGCTTCAGCTCAGGTCATGATCCCAGGGTCCTGGGATGGAGCCCCACATTGCGCTCCCTGCTCAGTGGGGATCCTGCTTCTCCTTTTCCCTCAGCAGTTCCCCCTGCTTATGCTCTCTCACTCTCTCTCTGTCAAAAAATAAATAAATAAAATCTCAAAAAAAAAAAAAAAAAGGAAAGGAAAAGAAAAAGAAAAAGAAATCCAAAACACTGATAAGGAAATAAGGAACACCTTATGTGCCAGTCACTAGAAATAACTAAGAATTCGGTGAAGGGAGAGATTTCCTAGCTTGTGGAACTTGCTTCTACTATGCCATGCTGCACAAAGTACACACTGGCATATGTTCTCATTAGGATTTGCAGAGTAAGTCTGACTTCTAGTCACTGTAAAATAAAACTTCCTTTGTAGTAATGATCTGGTTGTTATCTTTAGGCTAACACCAGACTTCTGGTATCTAATTTTAGTTCTTCTTTGAATGGTGTTAGTTGCTTTTGTTTTGTTTTGGTTTGGTTTTGTTTTTCCCTCCACACATCATTGCATGATTGAGATTGGACATTTGTGAAATATATATAGTTACTACTCCACATTGGTATTCTGAAGTTGAATGAATGATTTTTGGGAGACAGGAGAGAAGTCAAAACTTTAATTCAAATTTACAGATACAAGGTAAGTGTACTGAGAGCAGGCATGCCTCGGTATATTGCCCTTCACATACATTGTGTTTTTTACAAATTGAAGGTTTGTGGTAACCTATGTTGAGTGAAATGGTCAGCACCAAAAATATTTTCTCCAAAAAATATTTGCTCACTTCATGTCTCTGTCACATTTTGGCAATTCTCACAATATTTCAAACATTCTTCTTCTTCTTCTTCTTCTTCTTATTATTATTATGTCTGCCACGATGATCTGTGACCAGTGAGCTTTGAGGTTATGATTACAATTGTTCTGAGGTGCCATGGACTGTGCCCATGTAAGTCTTAATTGATAATGTGTGTGTTCTGATTGCTTTACCTACCAAACTATTCTGTCTCTTTCCCTCTCTTCAGCCTTGCTGTTTTCTGAGACAAAACAATATTGAAATCAGGCCTGTTCATAACCTTACCATGGCCTCTAAGTGTTCAAGTGAAAGAAAGAGTCGCATGTTTTTCACTTTAAATCAAAAGCTAGAAACAGTTAAGCTTAGTCAGGCAGGCACAGAGAAAGCTGAGATAGGCTGAAATCTAAGAGGCCCCTTATGATAGCCAAACAGTCAAGTTGTAAATGCAAAGGAAAGTTTCTGAAGGAAATTAAAAGTGCTACTACAGTAAACACACAAGTGATAAGAAAGCAAAACAGCCTTATTGCTGATATGGAGAAAGCTTTAGTGGTCTGGAGAGAGTTCAAGCTACAACATTCCCTTAAGCCGAAGCCTAATCCAGAGCAAAGCCCTGACTCTTTTTAATTGAATGAAGCCTGAGAAAGGTGAGGAAGCTGCAGAAGAGTCTGAAGCCAGCAGAGGTTGGTTCCTGAGGTTTAAGGGAAGAAGCCATCTCCAGAACATCAAAGTGCAAGGTGCAGCCGCAAATGCTGATGTGGAACCTGCAGCAAGTTTGCCAGATCTAGTGAAGTTCATTAACAAAGATGGCTCCACTCAGCAGCAGACTTTCTGTGTAGAGGAAACAATCTTCTATTTCAAGAAGGTGCCATCTAGGACTTTCCTATCTGGAGAGGGGAAGTCAATATCTGGCTTCAAAGCTTCAGAGGACAAGCTGACCCTCTTGTTAGGGGCTGAAGCAGCTGGTGACTTCAAGTTGAAGTAAACACACATTTACCATCTGAAAATCATAGGGCCCTTAAGAATTATGCTAAATTTAATCTGCCTGTGGTTATAAATGGAACAACAAAGCTTGGATGACAGCACATCTGTTTACATGGTTTACTGGGTATTTTAAGCCCCTGTTGAGAATTACTCCTCAGAAAACAAAGATTCCTTTCAAAATATCACTGCTCACTTACAGTGCACCTGGTCACCCAGGAGCTCTGATGGAGATATACAAGATGAAGGTTGTCTTCATGCCTGCTAACACAACATCTATTCTTTAGCCCATGGGTCAAGGAGTAATTTTAACCCTCAAGTATTATTATTTAAGAAATATATTCCATAAGTCTACAGCAGTCACAGGGATCCCTCTGATGGATCTGGGCAAACTCAGCTGAAAACCTTCTGGAAAGGTTCGGCCAGTGTAGGTGCTATTAAGAACATTCATGATTCATGGGAAGAGGTCAAAATATCAACATAAACAGTTCAGAAGAATTTCATTCCAGCTCTCCTAGATGACGTCAAGGGGTTCAGCACTTCAATGGAGAAAGTACCTGCAGATGAGAAATATTAAAATAGTAGGAGAACTAGAATTAGAAGTTGAACTTAACAATGTTAGTGAATTGTCATAATCTCATGATAAAACTTTCACAGATCAAGAGGTGCTTCTCATGGATGAGCAAAGAAAATGGTTTCTTGAGATGGAATCTACTCCTGTTACAGATGTTGTAAAGATTCCTGAAATGATGCCAAAGCATGTAGAATATTGCATATACTTAGTTGGTAAATCAGCAGCAGGATTTGAGAAAAATTGAATCCAATTTTGAAACAGGTTCTACTGTGGGTAAATGCTGTCAAACACCATCCCACACTTCAGAGAGTGTTCACAAAAGGAAGAATCAAAGTGGTGAACTTCATGGTTGTCTTATTTTAAACAACTGCCACAGCCACCCCAATGTTCAGGACCCACCACCTTGATCAGTCAGCAGCCATGGGCTTTGAGGCAAGACCCTCTGCCAACAAAATGATCATGACTCACTGAAAATTCAGATGATGCTTACCGTGTTTTAGCAACAAAGTATTTTTAAATTAAGGTATGTATTTTTTTTAAGATATAATGCTTTTGCACACTTAAAAATGATAGTATAAATATAACTTTTATATAAAAACTGTAGCATAAAGACAACTTTAAATTATAACTGGTAAACCTAAAAAATCATTTGACTCGCTTTATTGTGGTATTCCCTTTATTGCAGTGGTCTGGAAGCAAGCCTGAAATATCTCCAAGGACGTCTGTACTGCAAAGTCATCTCTTTTCTTCACCACTGTCTCATCTTTCCCCACTGTTATACCCTTCTTCCACTTTGTTTATACATTTTCTCAATTCCTCATTAAATTCCTCTTAGCTTGACTAAGAAGTAAATGATTCTGAGCTCAAACAGGATCTTTAGTCTTAAAGGAGCACCTCCTATCCTCCAGGATTCTACACCACTTCCATGTGTGCACTCCACTAAGCAATTTGCTGTTTCTGTACTTCTAAGTATAAAACAGCTTAAGCAACACTGCAGTTAAACAGTAAAGAACTTTGACCTAGGGGCCTTTCTGTCCAAAGAATGACAGTGTTGTGAACTTAGACTTGGATCCCAGTGTGGTATACAATCATCTGTATGAAGTGGCCACAGATCTCTTAGGCATCATCTTTCATATTTTGAAATTCTTTCTATAATGTAAACATTTTTTTAAAAAAATATATTTATTTATTTATTTGACAGAGAGAAAGAGCACAAACAGGGAGAGCAGCAGAGGGAGAGGGAGAAGAAGGCTCCCCGCAGAGCAGAGAGCCCAGTATGGGACTCAATCCCAGGATCCTGGGATCATGACCTGAGCTGAAGGCAGATGCTTAACCTACTGAGCCACCCAGGTGCCCTAGCATGTAAATATCTTGAGGGCAGGAGTGTTTTTATTTGTTTGCTCCTTTTAAAAATCGGTTTATTACATTATTCTCAATGGCTGACAGAGGGCACCATTAAATAAAGACTGACTGAAAAATTAGTACCTCTCAGGGAATAACTGAACTAATCACAAATAGTATTTAATTCTAAATTTTCAATCCTAAATTTTCTACGGTTTTATAACTATATTTTACAATTAAAGGGATATAATAAGTATACATTTCCATATTATATAAGTAACACAGGAAGTAATGAAATGAAAGAAATACAACATTATTACTTGACTTAAATGTCCTTTGGGTCAATTAATCCTGACTTTCCATCTCATGGCAATACTACCACATTATTAACTTAAAATTTCTATTTACAATCTCCACCAGCTGTGTTTTGAAACGACTCTATTCCTTTCCCAGATCCCACTCTAGGTAAAATGTCCTTTTAGCTGAAATGTAGTAAGAATTTTTTTTAACTGTTTTTCCATTTCTCTCAGAAGCTGTCAATGTCAACTCCATCAGGTTCATTTTATCAAAGAAGCTCCAAGTCTTTGGCTTAGTTATAAGAAAATAAAGCAAATCGATGCACATGAAAATTGACTTCATTACCCCCTGAAACAGAAGATGTCTAATATCTGAAGTGTCCACTCTCTGTGAAAAATTTTTCCCACACTGCTCGACGTCATTCCTGTAGAAACTTTAAGATTCTTTAAAAGTATCTACAAAATTAGGTGAAGGGTAAAATTATGAATTTCCCACTTGGAAGAAAGTGGCTTAAATTCTATCCAATTATTTGCCATGACAACCAGCTAAACACAAAAGGGCTAGAATGGATGCAGAGTACTGCCTCTATAATCATCACTGTATGTCCTTCAAATCATGGATATGCAGCACCACTATCCCCGGCTACTTCAGGGCCATAAGCCTACACGGTAATTACATGCTTTGGAACACTCCACTTAAGTGCATCAATAATATAGTGAGAGAACGTGTTCTTTAATTCTGCACCTGTAAATGGAGGAAAAAATAAAGAAAATATCTCTATAAAAAATAATAAAAGGAAAAATAAACTAGACAGCCAAATTATGTGTAAGCTGCTTTGTGAGGTCTCCCTTTAAAACTCAGATGGTTAATAATTCAAAGTTTTCAATAAACATAATCAGATGATAAAGTATCTCTGCTTAAGAGGTTACAAAAAATTAGGACATAGGAAAATAAATGATGAAAAACAGAAACTCCCAGTGAAGCTTAGTATTTTATCTTTCATGTACCCATTTCAGTTGTGCATTATAGAATCCCAGGCGACTCCCCCCCCCCCACATTGTCACGTCTCTATATAACTATGGTTAATGGGATTGGGAAGATAACACCTACTAACTACTCCATGATTTCCAACACAAAGGAAGAGTTAACACGCCATGGCATTACACAACAGTGTTTTTCTGCATGCTATTTATAATATATTTAATACATTTTAGAATGATGGGGGGCAGTGTGTGCATGTGTATATACATGAGTGTATTTTTCATTTTATGGACTTGAAATCCGTACTTTTCTCAGGAATGGAAAGTTAATACAGTCAATATAATAGAGAAGATATAAGTCAAGATATAAGATATAAGTCAACAGAACCACGGAGAGAATAAGTAGTTGGTACACAACTTTATATTCCAATATATCCAATAAACAACATATTCCAATAAAATAAATGGCTAATTTATTAAATCAAAAAGTTCTTCTGAAAGCAAAATATTTTTGAGTACTCATTTCCCATATTCTTAGGAAATCTTAAAGAATATGAAAATTATACACATAAAATTTGTAATAAATTTAACACTCTTGGCATTCAGAACAAACCAAGTGTTTTTGTTTGTTTGTTTGTTTTATTTTGAAGACTGATTTACTTACTTAAGAGAGAGAGTGAACTGGGGACACAAGGGGAGGGAGAGAGAATCGCAAACAGACTCCCCATTGAGTGCAGAGCCCTATGGATCCCAGGATCCTGAGGTCATCACCTGAGCAGAAACCAAGAGCCAAATGCTTAGCCAGTTGAGCCACCCAGGTGCCCCACGAACAAACTGAGTTTTTAAGTGGGTCCATCCTAAGATTTTTCACTTAAGAAAATAAAAAACAAATGAATAAGGAGGTCTATATAGGTACCAGTGTTTTATGCAAATTAGCCAATCTTTTTTAATGAAGATACTCAACGTGAAATTTGTCTCTGTATATTGATTTTAAAGGAGTGCTATTTAAATAAGAAAAGCCTGCTATAATTTCAAGAAACCCAAAAACCTTAGGAATATCAGATATGTAATGGTCCAAAATTCATAAAGGGAACAGAAAAGATGTACTGAATAAACTAGAATAGAGTGTTTAATTTCAAAAAAAAAATTTGCTATTCCAGAATGAAGTTGAATTTGTTTTTCTTTGTCATTTTACATGTGTAAGTTAATGGATGTGCATATGTTTTACTGAATTAATATTCAATACCTGAGTATGACCTTGTGTTCTCTTAATTTCTACACATTTGCTTCTTAGACATGACTATATGTTTCAAATGTTGTTTTTTGATCAAGAACAATTTTTTTCTCCATTATATAATCAATATACAGTCTTTTTCTAATAACAAATATCTTTGATGAAAAAAATGCAATTTAATTGACCACATGGTAATCTAATTAAAAGACAAAATCATTATTATATTTGTGAAGCTACACATAGAAGCTTAAAAAGTTGTTTAAGTAACATTTACTAGAACTTAATTAACTGTATTAGAAATTATTAAACTGTATTTAATATTAACTGTTTCTTCATGATCTTGAACTTCTGGAGATTTTTTTATTAGTTCAGACAGTGGATTTTGAAACTTGTGTGCAACTATTATCATACAGATATCCTGCTACTGAAATAGTATTGTATTATATGGGGGAACTACTATTATAAAGACTATGCCCAGGATACAAATTACATTAATTTGGCAATGAACTATCAGCATACTAAATCCAAAATAAAATATCAGTTGTTTTTTTGAAGAAAATACTGATAATCATTTAAGATTTGAAACTTACTAATAGTTACAGTTTTTTGGTGTGTTTTTTTTTTCCCCTCTTGCTGACAGACATCAGAGCAGGCCAATTGGTTGCAACCATGCAAAAGTGAGTATTGCTAGGACTGGGATTATAAAATGTAGACTGGAGAGAAGTATTACCTTTGAATTTCAGGTCCTTGAAGAGGTTTTATGACAGACTACTGGCAGAAACTTTCCAAAATGACAGTAGCAGTAAGGACTCTGCTAGAACAGCTCATTGATGGTGTATGTACAACAGGAAACAAAGTGGAAATGTTTGAGGTCAGGTATCCAAATGACCCATACCCAGAGATTTGATTTTATTTCTGTTTTTCTTGGATTTTAACTTTGTTTTCCTGCATAGATGGAAATTGACAATATTGAAGCAAGACAATTTGAAAAATTTAGATCACTTAATTGACTTACATCTGTGATCTCAATGAAAATCTCAAGAATGTCACCTTTAAACAGGCAACTGAGTGTAGGATATTAATCAGACATATAGAAACTATCTCTTGGTGTCATCTAGTGGTTGTATTTCATCACTGCATAAAAGAAATACCTGACTGGTTTTCTGAGTAGAGATTGTTTTATTACATTTGTTTCTGACTGACTGGAGTAAAAGGAGCTGCCATTTTTAACAGACAAGAGAAGGTTAGTAGCAATCAAGCTACTGGGCTCTTCACCCTGGCCCTTCGCTGTGCCTTCTTATAAGGTCAAGACACATCGATGGAAAGCTCAGTTATTGTACACTAGTGTGAAGGTGTTGTGTGCTGCCCCATTTAGGCTGCATGACTGAGTGACTGGGTGTTGTTAAGGGACATCCACAGCCAATACACAAGGTATTTTCTCTTAGCTGGCCGAGCAGCACTCAGGGGAATCTGACAGGCTGAGCTGACATGCTAACAATCTGATTTCCTATGGCAATGGTAGGAGCCTTCGAGTGAGAGAGAAGAGTCCCCTGACCCTCCTGTCATCTACTCGCTCAATCTCTATCCTAGGATAGGAACACTGCACAACTATCACAGGGAAAGGTGACATAGTGAAAATAACTTATCCGCAAATGTGCTGAAATGTCATCTCTAATGTTATAGTTCCTTTAAGACGAACTATAATTTCTAATATAACTTTTCAGTTTTGAAAGGAAAGGGCACCAAGGCTGGGTTGACAGAAATAAATTATCCAGATAATTAAGGCTAACTACTCCACTTTCTCCTACTCCCTTGCCCACGCACAGACAATAATAGGGCTCAATTATTCATAATTCAGGAATATTTTTTCGTTAAATAAAAGGATTTTCTGTAAAACTGGTGTTCGAATGGCTTACAAATATAATCATTAAGGAAGCAAATTATTAACAAATTATAGTCAGGAAATTTACAATTTTAATTCTTATAGTTTCTGTTATGACCAATGTAACAAAGATAAGTATGACTTTTTAAAAAGGAAAAATGTGTGATGCTTCATTCTTAATTTTCCATAATTAACCTGATATTTTGAGGTAAATTTGGTAGGTTTTTAAAATGATCTTGATGGATTTGTCAATATCAAGCAAGATACTCTTCCACATACTTATATTCACTTACTTTATATTATTAGGTGGACATTTCTTTTATTGATGAATTTGCTGTTATTTTTCACTGATATTTGCTCTTTCTTGTCTGTAAGTCTTTAATTTCCAGATATCTTACACACAAACACAAATTGAGAAAAATAATTGAATGAGACCATGAATCAATATAAATTTCCTGAAATTTTTATCTGCCTTTGTATAAAGGACTTTGCTACTGCTAAGATTCTTGACATGTAAATGTATCAACCACAAAATGCAAATATATGGGTATATATACAGACACACATATAAGGATATATATACACAGAGAAATATATTATTTTTATATTTTTGTTATTTTATATATAACAAAACAAACTCTGAATTTATATACATATTAATCCAAAATATATAGGATCAATTAATGTTCTGTATGTGCACCCAAAACATATTTTCTTTCTTCTAAACGACACTACAAGACTAGATCATTTAATCTTCTATCTTATGTATGAGAGAATCAAGTTTGGTTTATAGCCACTCCAACTGTGATCATTGTGCTATACATTATTTTAGCTTATTGAGCAAGTGATTGAGAATAATAAAATAGTTATTTAGGAGTGTTGTGTGTGTAGCATGTATAAATCTCTTGTCAGATTTTAATTCAACTTGCAGGAGCCATCCCAAGTCTGAATCATAAAGTCTACCATAATTTTAAGTCTATTAATACATTTCCAAAGCCTATTTTCTGGTCTTACAGCTAAAATCAGAGTGCAGAGAAAAGACTTCTTTGGAAAAACAAAACAGGTAATTTAAATATCTTGGATAAAGAAAGTAGGGCTCTGTTTTAATCCCCTCACCCTGATTTCACTTTGACTTCTTGGTAAACAAAATATATATTATCTAATAAGGAAGTAGATAAATATTTACCAGCTCTAGCAAAAGAGAAATTTATACCTCTTCCACATTAGCAGAACTGGTTTACTACATCCAAACGAACAACTTAAGCGGCAGCTAAAATTGTTGGTTAATCATCAACAACGTAAGTCAATGTCAATTTAACATAATTCATTTTTCTTAAAAGATATTCTTTGATATTTAAATTGGCTATTCTAAGTGGGCTTATCTAATAGCTTGTTTTACTCAGTTACATGGCCATACTTCTGGGAACCAATTCATTCCTGACAAGTCTATTGGAATTCCATTTTGTTTTCCTATAGTGTTTAGATAAATTGTGAACAAGCTGGTAGATTAAAAACACATTCATTTATTTTTCTATCCATGATATTTATTGCAGTAATCTGTGGTTTCAATTACATATTTACCCAAATGCTGAAGCTGATGTAAAAGTCCTTATCTGATAAAGAAAAAAAAAGTACAACATTCCTAACTCACACAACCTCATGAACTATACTCCTTAGTAACTGAAGGCAGCTACTACACTGTAGCATAACATTTCATAACTGGCACCTCATCTCACATGTCTCTTTGTCTTGTTACTTAATCTCCCCCAACAATGCCTACACTTTAGAATAATTGCCTATATTTTACAGATTACAAAAACAAACTGATGTTCAGAGAAATTACTCCAGTCTTTCAATCTACATAGCAAATTGTGGGACTGTAATTGGATGCAAAGTCTGATATTTTCCATAATTTGACAGCATATAGATCCCTCTTCCAAAAATAACCTAGAATAGACATAAGTTTGTTGTAATCTAGCCCCTTAATATAGCTTTCATTTAAGAGAAACAATCTAGTAGCATGCTAGCTTTCTGTTTCTCTAGTTTATCAAAATCCTTCCTTTTCTCAACCACACATGTAGATAACATGGTTGGCAGCAAAATAATGGCCAGGAAGATAAAAGCACAAAGACTTTTTAAAGAGGAATGGATGTGCCCTTTCTTCTGCTCTTTCTTCCTTATACTTACGAGGAGATGTGATTGCTGATTTCGAGCCACCATTTTGTATCACGAAGTGATAGGAAGAATGGCAAAGTTGTAGAGCTGCCTGTCTCCTGTTGAGTCAGATTAACATTGGTCCTGAGCCATTCATCTTCAGGATACTTTTAGGTGAAAAAGAAATGAAATCATGTGTTTTTGTATTAGTTTTCTGTTGCTGCATAATGGATTTACCACAAACCTAGTGGTTTAAAAGAGAACCCATTTACTATGAGTAAATGCAGTAATGTAGGTATCAGTAAGCTGTGTCATCTGCTCAGAGTATCACAAGCCTGAAGGAAGGCATTGGCTGGAATTGTAATCTCACATAACGCTCGGAGGCCTCTTCCCAGCTCCCGGGTTGGCAGCATCAGGTCACTGTGGTTGTAGCACTCAAGTTACATTTTCTTGCCAGTCATCAGCCAGGGATGGGTCTCAGATTTGGGGGATCATCCCAGCAGGAGGTTTTCTACTGAGGCACCCCAAGTCTCTTCTTTTAGAAAATGTCCAGTTCTTTTCAAAGGCTCCCCTGAGTGGATCAGTCCTGCTCAGAATTATCTCCTTTTGATGAATTCAAAGTCAATTGATTTGGTACTTTAATGGTATTTGCAAAATCCCATCACTGTGGTTATATTGTACAACTTAATCATGGAATTAAAAGCCTTTATATTCCCAGACCCACAGTCAAGCGGATAGAGTTATATAGAGAACATACATCAGGGAATGGGACTCTTGGAGATCATTTGAAAATGTTACCTACACTTGTTTAAGCTATCATTATTGGTTTTTTTTTTAATTATTATTTTTTTATTTTTTTTATAAACATATAATATATTTTTATTCCCAGGGGTACAGGTCTGTGAATTGCCAGGTTTACACACTTCACAGCACTCACCATAGCACATACCCTCCCCAATGTCCATAACCCCACACCGTTCTCCCAACCTCCCTCCCCCCAGCAACCCTCAGTTTGTTTCGTGAGATTAAGAGTCACTTATGGTTTGTCTCCCTCCCAATCCCATCTTGTTTCATTGATTCTTCTCCTACTCCCTTAACCTGCCATGTTGCATCTCCACTTCCTCATATCAGGGAGATCATATGATAGTTGTCTTTCTCTGATTGACTTATTTCATTTTTAGTATCAGCAAACTTCTTTATAAATAAGGCATCACATGTAACATTTACCTTTTAATTTTATGCAGGGATGTTTCTTTAGAGAAATGTGTATCCTTCCTACCACAGAAAGAATAATTTACAAAGTTTCTTTCTTCCTTTCTTCCTTCCTCTTGAATTTTTGTTTTAGATATAAAGATTTCTAAATTTAGTGCACAAATACAGTATTCTAAATCAACTAGGATGATTATCCAACCCCTTATGTTCTATGTCTATTCACATTTTAATGACCCTATTCTACATTATGAATCACCTCAAATTGCTTTTAAGAGAAATAAACATACAAAAATAAGTGATAGAATTAAAACATGCTATATTTAAAATAAAGAGAGAAAGTGAGGCATATTTATTTCCTTCTAGTCATTGGCAATTTCCTATCCTTATGTATTTTTAATCTGTAATTTAAATAAATTTTTACTATAAAAGATTTACCTTTAGTTGTCTTTAGATTTCCATAGTGAATCTACATATTTTATTAAATTTTCTGCATGATTACTATTTCTCATTAATTGCTTTCCTGAAAGTCTCCCTCATCATAAGTTTACATCACAAGTTCAGTTTGTAAAACTTGGCTGCGATTGAGGAGACACATTAAATATTGCTTTATCTTTGCACTTCTTCCAAAGGGGTGGGGGAAGAAAGCTGAATTATGGGTGTGGTTTGTAAAACTAAGAGACTTTTACATGCCCTACATTAAAATATTTATCATCATTCTGTGACTACTCTTATTATTTAGGCATTATCTGGATAAATCAACTATCTTCTAATGGAATTCACAAATTCAAATGCTTACCGGCCTAGGCATAAATTACAAATAAGTTATATAACTAGGATATAAACAGAGAACAGAACTGGTGATTGAGCTGCCCTTTAAAGACACATCCCCACATAGCATAAGATGCTTCCCTCAAGGCCACATTTACCAGATCTTCCATTATACATAAGAAAATCATAATTCAGACTTCCTTTTGAAACAACAGAATTTTAAATGTTAATTTTACATTGAAAAATTTCTAAGGGGTATAGGCCAGGAAACATCACTAAGTGAAGATGACCGATGGGCTGTCTGTGTGCAATTTCTTCCCCCAACAATTCAATTGGTTAACAATAGTAAGTGTTCTACTGTTGGCTGTGAATACATGTTAAAAGACAGATACATAATAAGTGCTCTTGAAATATAAGTAAATTAAATTTGATATTTCATAGAGTTATTCCCTCTTTTTTCACAATCTCTTTATTAAATGATATAATACAAAGATACCTAAAGGACCTTGTCTGAGATATTTGTATCTCTAATTATCTTCAGTATAATGACAAAATCCTTATATCTTATTTTATAGATAAAGTCTGAGTTCTCTTTTGGATAACAAAGACTAGTTTTTTCCAAGTAGGTATAAGGTATTTTATAATCTGTATATTTATTTTATTACATATAATATTATATATATAATAGGTAGGTTATAAGAGTTCTGAGATTTTTTTCTCTTTGTACTATATCTGGTAGACAGGACTTCCATCTCCACAACCATGCTGAATTTCTGAGATATAAGAAAGATTATTTCATTCTTCATGTTGAAAGACAAAACATGCTATATACGGAGGACAAGTGTGTATTCCAAATGAATTATTTAGCCTTGTTTCTGCATTTATAGCTCTTGTCATGACCAATTAATTATTTAATTTTTAACTCTACTTAGATATAATTGACCTTCAGGTCTCATGAATTCGGTAGATAGGATTTTCCCCACTCACAAATACATCAGAGTATTGATGATCTTTCCTGGGTGGTTATTTTGATGAAGCCAATTTACATCAAACTTTAATCTGGTAGCTGACCTGTGCTGAATTTGGGAGGGGGAAACCCCATAAGCATCCAACTCTGGCATTACAGCCAGGCTATATTATTCTTCATTCTTTGTCTTTTCTTCGGTTCCCAAACAGCACACTGAGGCACTGAAGTAAACTCACAATGGTGCTCCAGGATATTAATTTGTTTTTTAATTTTAAAAGTTTAAAAGAAACACAAAAACAAATCCTTTGTATTTGCTGGAACTATATAAACTAAAAGTCCAAGTTCATTCACAGTTCCTCTATTAGATGGTGCTAGAAGATAAAAAGTCATCATATCTTTAGGAAGCTGAGTTCTCAGTGGTTCCTGTAATACGAAAAAAAGGACTATGTATAAATAGCAATATAGCAATATAGTAATATAGTAATATAGCAAATGAGGGCAGTGGTGTCCAATCGGATTCCAACACTTGAGAACCTGCATGATGCCCAAGTCCTAAGTAATTGTAGTTATCCAAGAATGAATTTTTTCTTTAAGTTTATGTGTATTGTTTACATGCAATAAGTTTTTAGAACAAAAAATTACCTATTAAGTGCTTTGGACTTCACTATTTATTAAATGGAATGTTGTATACTTCTTTTCGTCTAGGAGCACCATGAAAAAACTCATTTAGAAAATACAAGGTCCATGAACAGAGAAAACTTGGAAACTTCAGGTGATAGTCATTTCTACTAATCTGTAAACTCCAAACAGTTAGGAACTATTTGTTTACTGTTCCATTCCCAGTGCTTATAGTAGTGCCTGGCATATCGTTACCAATCAAATATATGTGTTGAATTCTTTTATTCAGCAATCAAGTGACGTAAATGGTCTTGATAAGTAAGCCAACTACTACTGAAGGCATGGAAAGTGAGGGAAACTAAGTGTTCCAAGATAGATATGTTCCTTAGTAAAACCTGAAGGTTTTGGATAAATTTTAAGTGGAAAATCAATTTTGCCAGAGCCCTGCATTTATTATGTATATGACTCCACAATTTGATCTTTTCAGAAATAAGAGAAACAATTTTTTAAATCATTTTCCTGGTGTTTCTGCTAGTGCCAAAATGTTTATCAAGTGAGAAATAAAATTATTTGAAAGTCAAACAGGTGGGTAAGTTCTTGCTTACACATGGGCATACAAATTTTACCCTTAAAATCACGATTCATGTAAAATTCAACCTCTCTGTACATAAACTCTTCATGAAGTAACCAGTGATGGATATATCAGTAAAGGAAACCAACCAATTTTTCCAGGGACTAAATATTTTGGTTATCTATTGCCATCCAATAAAGCATCCCCAAACTTAGCAGCATAAAATAACAATTTGCTCTTATCGCTCACAATTCTGCAGGTTGGCTGACCTCAGCTGGACAGTTCTTAGCGTCTCTCAGGAATTGAGCAATGGCCCAGCTGGGTGTCTAGATGACCAGGAGGCTTCGTCACTCACATCAGGCACGTAGGCTGGGATGCCTGGAGAAGTGAGGGGTGGTTGAGGATCTCGTTCTTCCCAAGGCCTCACCCCGTGGTCACCTTAAGTTTCCTTGTAACTTGGCAGTATTGTGGCAGGGCAACATTTTACATGGGGGTTGGCTTCCTGAGCAAGGCTTCCAAGATTTCAAAGCAAAAACTTCTACTATAACTTTGACAGTCACACAGAGTCATTTTGGTTGCATTGCATTAGCTCTAAGCTTGTTACTGCATCAGCCAGCTTAAAGTAGAGGCACTACAGAACACAAATACTGGCAGGCATGGTCAGATGAGCAGACATCTTTGAAGATTGGCTATCACAATAAAACTTGTCTTAAAATTTTAAGAAGCTCATAGAGAAGAGGGATTATGGCTGGTAACACACGTTCCATACATATTAAAACTGGTCTGTTTTGAAGAAAACCTTGGTAAGTATCCATATGAAAGAGAACTGAGATTATAGAGTTAAGTTACCAAAGACAGAACAATCTCTAGTAATACTCAACAATGTGGAAGTCTTTATGATTAAACAAGTTTGGTCTCCAATGTTGTACAAAGGAAAAAAATATTCCTTTTTATATGGACCATATATTGAGACAATTGTTTTCTTAAATTTCTTTACCACTTGCTTCCATCTGCTAAATTTGATAAAATTGACAACTGAATGATTAAAATTATTGTTAAAATCTGATAATTATTTTTGCTTTTCCAGTAGGGAATATAATCACAAGGCTTATCTCAAAAAGATAAAAGCTATAGAGTAAAAATATAGCTATCTTCCAAATAAAATTGGACAATTTAATTAACTATCATTACAAAGAAGGGAAACAAGGTGACTGAACACAGAGGAATTCCTTTGGGATCTAGAAGTAAAAGCAGGAAACAGTATTTCTGGGTACTTCAGATGTATTTACCATGTGTACTCCTCAGTATGGATATACTTTTATGTTCTAATTAATGTATTTTTCCTTAGAACTCGCAGATAGGAACTATTCCTTATCGTGCTTAACATAATAACTCTATTGCAGGGTCAAATTAATATTTTTCCAGACCAGCTTTGTTGAGCTTTCTGATAATCCTGAAGATGACTGAAGAAACCTAGTGGGTATCGGAGACAGTCCCAGAACTTCAGGCTCCAAACAACTGCCACATCATGCCCTTGGAGCCAATGTCAGAGACAGTAGACTGGATCAATTGCATGGTGACATTTTTAAAATTTTCATTAAATTAAATCTTGTAGAAATGCATGTGTATGCTTTTCCTTATCACTTGCTACTTCTAGGCAGTAAAAAAAAATAATTCCTAGAATATGATAAGTAACAAACAAACGTAAGTTAAATGAATAATTTTAAAATTGTTTTGTATTTTTAATAAAGACAGGTATCCTGTGAGTATGTAGGGGGTGGAGAGTAAGGAAGGGTATTAGGTTTTGCTTGTTGCATCCTCTGCCTAGAATCGTTTTGCTCCTCAACTATCAACTAGAGGAATGTTTCTTCATTTACTCTGTTACTACTTTACAGTCTTTATTGTCTCTTCACTAGCCCATTGGAACAGCAACTTAACTGCTGTTTTTTATTTTACTGGTACGTTCTCTAACCGAAGACTCTCCGTGATCTCTCTCCTTGTCTTCCACTCTATTTCTCTTCATCATTTGTATTAGTTATCTATCCTGGCATAACAAATTACCACAAGCCTAGTAGCTTAAAACAACACAATTTATCATCCCACAGTTTCTCTGGGGAAAGAGTCTGGCACATCTGTTGCATTCTGGGCTTAGGACTGCACCAGGCTGCCATCAAATCATTTGCCAGGGATAGGGTCTCACCTTGGTGGCTCCACCTGGGAAGGGATTCATTTCTTTTCTTTTTTTTTTTTTTTTAAAGATTTTATTTATTTATTTATTTGACAGAGAGAGATCATAAGTAGGAAGAGAGGCAGGGAGAGGGACAGAGGAGGAAGCAGGCTCCCTGCTGAGCAGAGAGACTGATGCGAGACTCGATCCCAGGACCCTGAGATCATGACCTGAGCCAAAGGCAGTGGCTTAACCCACTGAGCCACCCAGGTGCCCAGGGATTCATTTCTAAGGCCACTTAGGTTGGTCATGGATTCCATGTCCTTAGGGCTGTAGGACTGAGGCATTCAGCTTCTGGCTAGCTGCTGGCTGGAGGCTCCCCACAACTTCCAGATGTTGCCAACAATTCTCCTAGCATATCTGATACCAAAAAACATGTCTTATACAACATAATGAAAACGTAGCAGTAGCAATCTATCACCTTTGCTACATTTTATTGGTTAAAAGAAAATCCCAGGTCCAACCCACCATTAAGGGGAGATAATTCCACAAAGGTGTAAAGACCAGGAGATAGGGGATCATGAGGACATGAGGACATGGACAGGGGTAGCTCAGAGTCTGTCTGCAACACCATGCTTAAGCTCCTTCTGTACTGGATACTAATGGTTCTGTAGTGCTTTATATGTTGCACTTGTATATACTCTTCTCATTTTTTGGAAAGTAGTGACTTTAATGGAACAGAACTGGGAATTGAGAAATAGCCCCGCACACACACTTTCCTCTTTATTTGGATTATCATTTCCATACTTACTGATAGGCAAAATCTCACTTACCCTGCAAAATAAACTTCTGTAACCCTTTTTGACCAGATTTTACTGAAATTTTCTCTTAAAAAAAAAAAAAGCATCATAATTATTGGCTTCTCTTTTGTACCTTTTTTTTCTTATCACTTATAATATACTGCAAAAATTGCTTAGCTCTCTGCCTCTTTGTGACATTCTACAAAGATGAAGATCATATAAAGATCAATAAAGAGCACAAAAAAACTTCCCTTAACACAACCTACCCACAAAAAAAAAAAAAAAAAAAAAAAGTGAGGCATCAGATTCAGCTCTCTGGAAAAGCCCTTCAGTACAGTATCATTACTAGCTTCATTTGCAAATATTCACAAGTAACAGAGGGTACATCTTCTCAAACCAATGTAGGATCTATTATAGCAACTGTTTTGAGATGTGAATATTTCAGTGAGATAATAAACACAAGATTCACATTCATTCTATTCAGGGTTTCTTTTTAGGTTTTGTGTAATATTGGAGATTTGGAAACACAATAGAACCACAGAAAAAAGAATCATGCGAGGGGCACCTGGGGGCCTCAGTCAATTAAGCATCTGACTCTTGATTTTGGCTCAGGTCATGATGTCAGGGTCATGACATGGTGCCTGCTTTGGAGCTCCAAATGGAGCCGTGCCTTCAGCCCCACATCGGGCTTCACGCAGGGCATGGAGTCTGCTTAAGATTCTCTCCCTCTCCTCCTTGCCTGTGCAAATCTCTCTCTTGAAAAAAAATCACGTGAAAAAGCAGGAGACATATGTTTAAAGAATTAAATGTTTATTATCAGAAAATTTAAATATTCAGTAATAATAACCATAAAATCTATAGTTTCTCTTGTTTCTTTGTTAATGTTTCCAAATCTCCAATATTACACTTCTTTAATCAATAAGGATTAGCTTCTTTTAATAACATCACGACCAAAATATTAAAATATTAAATAAATTAAATTTAAAATATTAAAATCACAAATAATGTATTTTTGGCTATTGAAATATAAGAAAATTGATGATATTTAAGTATCATATTTTTTTCTGTTATTAAAAGCATTATTCAATCAAGAGAAACTATAATAAGAATTTATGGTACTAGAAGGTATTTCTTTCATTACTTTTTCTATTGTAATGATTGCAATTATATTGTAGTATCATTATTTTATGGAGGTACTGAGTTTATTCCTTTGGAATTTATTCAGTGCTTTGCATTTAGAAGATCTAAAGAAATGTATAGAGTATTACTTTAACTGAACACAACCAATATTTCGGGTTGATGTTCATGTTTGATAGGAAAAAAGGCCAAGTGGATTTTATTTTCTTATTTATTTATTTATTTATTTATTTATTATTTTTTAAATTCTTTTGTTTATTTACTTGAGAGGGTCAGAGACAGAGACAGGGAGAGAGAGCAGGAGCTGGGAGGGGAGGGAGAAGCCGATTCCATGCTGAGCAGGAGACTGACTTGGGGCTGGAACCCATGACCCTGGGACCATGACCTGAGCTGAAGGCAGACGCTTAACTGACCGAGTCATCCAGGTGCCCCTACTTTTTCTTTTATAATCAGTATTAATTGAGATTAATGTATTTTATTTCTATGATAAAACTCCACAGTTGTTTTTATTTTTTGAGAGTAGCTTTTATTGGGTGATGGGTTTCTTTCTATATTATGTATTTCCATGATGCTGAATGTGCATGACTATAATTTTTCACTTATAATAAGAATTTTTTTAAAAAAATTAAAGTAAAACAAGATTATATAATTAATCTTTTAAAAATAAACTATAAAAATCATGTAACTCAAAATATAATTTAAATACTGGAACTGCTAACTTTAAATGATAAAGATTGAAGAGAAAATAAGAAATTTCTATTAAAATTATTTCTTTATTACCTACTGTTTTCACTTATTAGTAAATCATAAATATTTTTCTATATTAATAAAGATACTTATATAATGTTAATTTTAATGGATCTGTGGTAAAGAATGACATTTTTTTCATGGTGATACACTTTTTAAAATTTTTAATTTTTTAATGATTTTTAAAATTTAATTTAATTTAATTTTTTTCAATGTTCCAAAATTCATTGTTAACACACCACACCCAGTGCTCCATGCAATACATGCCCTTTTTAATACCCACCACCTAATTTATTTGACATTTTTCTTGTTTCTTGTTAGTTATACTATCATATTGTAACCCATTTTTTCTGGGAGTTTTGCCTTTTCTTATTTTAACAATAAAAGGTCTTTGTATATTATTAGGAACAACATTTCATCTGTAAATCTTGCCATAAATAATTTTGACAGTTTGTATTTGATTTTTTAATATATTTGTGGTATATTTGGGAATGCAGATGTTTAAAAATCATAAAGTCAAATCTGTATTTCATGGATTTTTATTCTTAAATAGATTTTCTGTGTAATTAATAAGAGTTATACATTTTATTTTAGGCCTTTTGTGATCATTGCCTCAGTCCTCTTTTTTGTGTTTAAAATGTTAAACTCTGTATTTTGAAATAGTTATATTCTCTCAGAACCTGCAAAGCTTTGTACAGAAAGCCCCATGCACTTTTCAAAAAACTTTCTTCAATGGTGATATCTTATATAGCTACAATATAATATTAAGCCAGGAAATTGAAATTTACACAGTACTGGTAACCACAGACATTCAGGTTTTAGCAGTTTTTATATGCACTTGTGTGTGCATGTGTGTGTAATTCTAAGAAATTTCATCACATGTATGACACCATTACCACAGTCAAGACACAGAACTGTTCATCACCACAATGGGACTCTCCTATGCTACCCCAATCCCTATGCTGCCATGCCTACTCCCTAGTAACCACTAACCTGTTATCCTTCTATAGTTTTGCCATTTAAAGAATAGTATATAAAGGGAATCATGCATAATATAACATTTTGATTGGCTTTCTCACTAGCATAATGCCTGGATTTATTAAATGCATTTATTTCTTTTTTTTTTTAAGATTTTATTTATTTATTTGACAGAGAGAAATCACAAGTAGATGGAGAGGCAGGCAGAGAGAGAGAGAGGGAAGCAGGCCCCCTGCTGAGCAGAGAGCCCGATGCGGGACTCGATCCCAGGACCCTGAGATCATGACCTGAGCCGAAGGCAGCGGCTTAACCCACTGAGCCACCCAGGCGCCCCTAAATGCATTTATTTCTTTCACTGATTTCTCTTCTTCCATTTCTCTTCTTCCATTATTATTGAATTCTATTACTTAAATTATTTTTATTAATTTATGCTGTTGACTATTGTGATTGAGTGGGGTGGGGTTGGTGGAAGCCTCCACCTCTTTGCCTGTCCAAATCAAGTATCGATAGGACTACTTCACACTGCCCTAAAGCTGCATCCTGGCCTTCGGCTCCTCCAATAGATCTCTTAGCAATTCCAGCCCTGACTCTTCTAAGAAATCCTGTGATTGGGATACACAAGAGACACATAGCTTAACCCTCCCAACAACTGAAATCTCTGCAGCACTACTGAAAACTCATAGTTCTTATACAAGGGCTCCATAACTCATGGTCTCTAATATTAACAATAATGATATAAAACTACCTGCAATTTATTAAATATCTGGTATATATTGAATGCTTCCATTCAATATCTAATTTAAGCCTTATAAACACAATATTAAGTAGGTATTGTACCCCTATTTTACTGATGAAGGAACAAGTTAATATTAAAGTTCTTAACTAGCAAGCACAGAGGAAGATTATCAGGAAAGTCCATGGAACATTACAACCCACATAATAAACCATTCTATCATTAAGATCACCAAATTTTGGAGACCATATTAATAAAATCAAATAGTCAAGAGAAGGTATCTAAGAGGTTATACTTCTGGAAAAAAACCATTTTCTGCCCTTAACCATGGTGATGAATTAGGTGATGCTAAATGTTCTGATGGACTGACATGACCACAGGCATTTGAATAATGACTCACACCATCACTTTTACAGCAGCCTGGTTTTACTTTACTGATTTTCAAGTTAGTTTTTCATTTCTACAAAACCAAAAAAAATCAATGAGCATTTTATGGTGGTCCATTAGCATATTATACAGTTATGGATTAATTAGCTAGAGTGAAAGCTGTTTGAACAATACTTTAAAAGCAAACAAGGCTGTCAATTTGTCCTGACATTGTATTGACATCTCTTAATATTTTGTATTCTGTACTGCTTATCAAGGCTCATCTGGTTATTAAGAACATAAGGAGAAGGGAAAGCCATCTGAGGTAACCTTGGTCCCATCTGGGAAAGTCCTCAGGTGATGTCGTTCAGCTGATACTGATCTTTGCTGAAGCTTTCCTCATTCCCAACAAGGAACAGAACACTAACCACAATTTCCTGACTGGGAAGTTTGAAGAGCTCTACCCAGTCTTTCTTGGTAATAATCCTTGAGAATACTCTATCAAACAATCCCTTTTCCAATATAAGTGGACTGGCTCAGAAAACCAATAGATTTCTTTAGCCCTAAGAACTGTTTAGATGTAATCTACTTGGAACAATTGATTTAGTTTATAGGTTGTAGGAACACTACCTTATAGTAACCATACATAAAGCTATGGGTTAAAAAGCAATTTTTTTTTTTTTTTTGCTCTCTCTAATGAATTGAAAGATTCTTTCAGTCATTAAGATTAATTGGTCTATTCTTCAATGAGCCCCTAAGTGATCTTGATAGGGTTCACTTTTTCTGATACATTTAATATTACATGTTCATAAGATATTTAAATATCAGAATCATTTAATATATGCATATGCATTCAGGGGTTAAAATATACCTACACTAATTAAACTTAACTTCAGAGATTCTTAAATACATGTTTCCTCTTAGACAATTTTCTAACTGCTCCTCTTTCTTCTATAAGTTACTCTTCTAGTCACAGTTAATATTCATTTAAATGGTAAATTCTTCTATAGACTCATGTCAGGAATAGGGTTTTGTGGGGCACCTGGGCATCTCAGTGGGTTAAACCTCTGCCTTTGGCTCAGGTCATGATCTCAGGGTCCTGGGATGGAGCCCTGCATCCAGCTCTCTGCTCAGCAAGGAACCGGCTTCCCCCTCTTTCTCTCTGCCTCCTTGTGATCTCTCTCTCTGTCAAATAAATAGATAAATAAAATCTTTAAAACTAACTACATAAATAAAATAAAAATAAAAGAATGGAGGTTTTGAAAGATGGTAAAATGTAGGATTTTGAAAGAACACACCAAATTGTACTTCTTTCACATCTGTGTTCAAAACCAAATAAAGATTAATTCTAATGAATCTGCAGATTAGAACATCAAAATAATTTCTTAAGTACTGATAAAAGTTGGAATGAACTCCATGGCTTAGGACAAGCACCAAAGGCACTTATTATCTTTTTCTCCCCAGGTCTAGGAACTGAAAAATCTTCTCTTTTGAGCAGATGATTACCAAAGAAATAGTGAAGGAATAAAAAAATGAAATCCGGGGTGCCTGGGTGGCTCAGTGGGTTAAGCCGCTGCCTTCGGCTCGGGTCATGATCTCAGGGTCCTGGGATGGAGCCCCGCATCGGGCTCTCTGCTCAGCGGGGAGCCTGCTTCCTCCTATCTCTCTGCCTGCCTCTGCCTACTTGTGATCTCAGTCTGTCAAATAAATAAAATCTTTAAAAAAAAAAAAATGAAATCCCCCAAGTCAGAAGTTTTGATGGATTAGATTCACTCAGTTGAGAAGTTTGAGTCAGTGGCAGTCATTGACCAGTCAGACAATCTGGAAGATTAGTGAGAAGAGATCTATCTTCAGAGGAAGCAAGCAAGGAAGAAGGAAGGAAGGAAGGAAGGAAGGAAGGAAGGAAGGAAAAGAATTAACTGGAGAAAAGCACTTCTAACAGTGGAAGAAAATATTCTGGAGAAAACTTTACCTATATGTCTTTCCAAATTGTGCTTTCCTTAGCTAATCTCTGAAGGACTTCTATCTTCTAGTTCTGCCACTTGGTGGTTGTGAGACTTGAGGAAACTCTCTAAGTGTACCCCCTCTAAGTATCAATTTCTTTTAAGCAAAATGGTTATTACACTAGGACCCACTTTATAAGTTTGTTATAAGGATTAAATGATGTGGGACGCCTGGGTGGCTCAGTTGGTTAAGCAGCTGCCTTCGGCTCAGGTCATGATCCCAGCGTCCTGGGATCGAGTCCCACATCGGGCTCCTTGCTCCGCAGGGAGCCTGCTTCTCAGTCTGACTCTGCCTTCCACTCTGTCTGCCTGTGCTCGCTCTCGCTCGCTCTCTCTGACAAATAAATAAAATCTTTAAAAAAAAAAAAAAAAAAAAAGGATTAAATGATGTAATTCATTTAATCATGTAATTCATACCCAGTCCTCATCGCACTGCTGGACACATGACAAGCATTCAATAAATAATAGGGGAAAGCAATGCCTGTATCATTTGCCAGATGATATCACAGGTAGCAGAAACTGGATGGCTTTGATCACTTCCACGCCAGATTGAACTCTTGGCCGAACTGTGTCTCAACTTACCAATACGTATGGTTGGCCTAGGAGGTTTCAGAATTAAGAATTAGGCTAACTGCATTGTAGACTCTAGAATTTATGGCTCTTAATTTTTAGCAAAAAACAAATCTCACTCTTGGCCAAAAGAAAAATTACTGTAAGAATAGGGAGTCACTTAGAATATCAAAGGAATATTGAAGAAGGCAACTGTTGAGGCACCTAAGTGGTTCAGTTGGGTAAGTGTCTGCCTTTGGCTCAGGTCATGACCCCAGAGTACTGGGATGGAGGCCCCACATCAGGCTGCCTGCTCCTCAGGACTCTGCTTCTCCCTTTCCCTCTGTCTATTGCTCCTGCTGCTTCTGCTGTCAAATAAATAAATAAAATCTTTAAAATATATATATATAATATATTTTTATAGATTTTAATATATAGTTTTATATATAATATAAAATTTTACATATAGCATATATAAAATAAAATTTTATATATAACATATATAAAATTTTATATTTTATAATTTTATAATACTTTATAATTTATAAAATATAAAATTATATTTTATAATTTCATATTATAGTATAATATAATATATATTTTATATATATATATAAGAGAAAGCAGGCAACTGTCTAGGGTTAAAAAGCAGAAACTGATCTGTAACTGAAATGAAGAAACAAATGTTGACCATTTTTTCCTCTTCGTATTCCTCAGCCCTTGAGTGAAAAAAAATCCATGTGGCTATACAGGTGTGAGAGATTCTAAAAGAAGTCTTCAAAAACCAGATTTCCCTGGAGAGAGGACCCAACAACTTGATTTGGCAACCTCCCAAAATTGAACACAGTGGAAGAGAAGTAATTTCTTACACGAAAACTGTGGGGTGTTTGAAAGGACTTACTGGTTGCAAGAAGCCTGAAAACAACATGTAGCTACTGTGGTGACCTTTTACTAGTGAAAAACTGCTTCACATCCTGATTCAGATGATGTAATGGAGAGATTCTCTTCTGAACTTCAACAAACATATTGCTGTCAACATAAGTAGTATTCTCAATAAAGATTCCATTTATTTTTTCCGGATAACTTCTTCCACTGAACAGATTGGATCCTTTAGAGTTTATATTTATGGAATGAAAACTTCTTTTCTATCTGAACAGCCTAGACTTATCTAACTTCTAAGACATTCAATGAAGGAATTAATGCTCACTTTTGGGAAAATATTACAAAATTGATTTGTATGCCTTTTTCCATATACTGTTATTTAGCCTAACCTACATTTATTTATTTGCTTACTTATTTATTGGGAATATTGTATCCATCGGAGTAACAAGGGAGTTTTTAGTGGCTTTGGAAATAATTGAGAACTAGTTTATTTTCTAAGTCTTAACTCTATCTTTCTCTATCATTTCTTGGACTATATTGGACTCAAGACAATTCCTCATTTTACCTTTTTGCTCTTTGATTTTTTATTCCTTAAAGTACCTAAAACAGCAGTGTATTTAATATTTTCCTAAATTTTTTTAAGATTTTTTTTTTTTTTTAAGCAATCTCTACACCCAATGTGCAGCCTGAACTCACAACCATGAGATCGAGTCGTACGCTTCACCGACTGAACCAGCCAGGTACCCCTTTCCTAAGAAAGAAGCTATTAATTAATTTCTTGGTTAAAAAGCTAGAATGATTGAGGAAACACGATATATATCTTCTAATATTAATAGCTCACACATTTTAGTTTTTAGTAATGGCTTTTGATCACAGTCAAATTGGAATAAGTATAGCAAAATTATTTTCTGAAACGTTACCTTAGGGAGTTATTCTTATACTAAGAAAAAGAAATAATGAATGAGAATATTATGTATTTTAGATTGCTATAGATCTTTTGTGTCCTAGAATTTATTCTAGTTTTACATTTACATTGCCAAAAATTAATATTTCTTTTTAGGTAAAATATTTAGGGTACTTAAAAAATCTATTTATCACTCTCAATTAAAAACCATGTCCAAAATGTCAGAATACTTATCAAATGCTAAATAGTGTACAAGGAAAGGAATTTCTGAGAATCTAAAAGCCAGTCAAGAATTAAATCGCTCCCAACCATCAATTAATATACAGAACAAAATACCTTTGTTCTAATTCTTTTTTTTTTTCTTTTACTATTTCAGTGTTTAAAAGTTGGTTTACCTTTCCACTCACTTGTGGATATTCTTGTTTAAATCTCTGATGAAATAAAAACATTTAATGAAATAAATGTTTACCTTTACAATTTTTTGTCTTTACATTAACTCAGGTTGAGACAAAATTGCTATATTCTTAATGTCCACTAAAAAGCTTAAAAATGCAATGGATTAAAATGTAAATATTTTCTTTGGTACTTGTGATGCAAAAATATAAAAGTCTTTGAATTGCTCCACTGTTCAGGGCAAAGCAATGTCTGTACCACATCCAATATGATCTCACGTGTACTAGAAACTGGAGAGTTTAAAAGCCCTTCTATTCTTTCCCTTTCAGGAACTGCCTTCACCCTCCGGGGCCACACTTTTCATGTGCCAGACCCAGCGGAGCTGTGTTAACTTTAGCACAATCCCCCTGACGGAAAATCAGATCAACTGTAAGCCAGTTCTTTACTGAGGTAAACAGCTTTAAGGACTGACTGGAAACCCACTTTAACAAATATATACTTGTTACCCTAGCCTTGTTTATTTCTCATACCTGTTTTTTTTTTTAAATATAAAGAAAACAAACTCTTAATATAATTGTGAGTGTAATTTAAAAAAAAAAAAAGCGGGGGGGCCTGGGTGGCTCCGTGGGTTAAGCCTCTGCCTTCGGCTCGGGTCATGATCTCAGGGTCCTGGGATCCAGCCCCGCATCGGGGTCTCTGCTCAGCAGGGAGCCTGCTTCCCTCTCTCTCTGCCTGCCTCTCTGCCTACTTGTGATTGCTCTCTCTGTCAAATAAATAAATAAAACCTTTTAAAAAATAAATAAATAAATAAATAAATAAATAAATAAAAAGCGGTCTCTCACTTCACAAAATTAAATCTACTTAAGACTGGCTTTCAAAAAGACAAAAGGGAACTGATGTTTTCTTTTAATATTTATTTAAATCCTAGTTAGTTAACACACAGTGCAATATTGGCTTCAGGAGTAGAATTCAGTGATTCATCACTTATATACAGCACCCAGTGCTCATCACAAAGGCCCTTCTTAATCCCCATCACAGATCTAGGTCATCCCCTGCCCACCTCCCTCCATCAACCCTCTGTTTTCTATTGTTGGAAGTCTCTTCTGCTTTGTTTTCCTCCTCTCATATAGTCACCTGTTTTGTTTCCTAAATTCCACATATGAGTGAAATCATACTGTATTCTTCTTTCTCTGACTGACTTACTTTGCTAAGCGTAATACACTCTAGCTCCCCCCTCATCATTGTAAATGACAAGATTTCATTTCTTTTTGATGGCTAAGTAATATTCCCAAAAGTGAACTATTTTGCTATGTGTATCCTTTCCTTCATCTACTGGGCAACTCTGTGATGGCAATACTCTGCCTTTCCCATTTCACTGGTAAGTCATTTCGTCAAGGATTACACAAATATGTATTTCTATAAGTGGCACTTGTGAAACCATACTTTATCTCTCCTTTGCTCTCTGCAATAACCCAGTAATTGGTCCAATTTCACAGAGAAGGAAAATGAGGCACAGAGATTTTCAGGAATGTATTCCAGTTACTAAATGAAATAACTAGGCCTTAGTTTTTAGCTTAGCCCTATTTAAATGCAAAGTCAGCACCTTTCCATTTTTGTCCCTCATCTGTTGGATGTTTCTACTAGAAGCGTGTGCATGTATGTGTGTGTTCTGACAAAAATGATAATGTGTCAAGTACTAGTTAAGAGAATGTATTTTTCCAGTCTGAACAGTTTCTGATTTTAAAATACAATCTAATTTCTCTCATTAGACAAAAATGAACATATTTATGTGAATTTACTATATGGTTGAATAAAAAATAAAAACACCCTACATTTTACACAACTTTACAATGTGTAAGGCACTTTCTTATTCAATAACCTCATCTTGTCTTTCAAACAACACTGAGTATAATTATTGTATGAATTTTCAGATCAAAGTAGGACTGGGAAACTTCAAGAGGTGGTACAGGGCTAGAGACTGGGGGGAAATATATATATATATAATATATATATGGTCAAATTATATATATATATATATATATATATATATGACTTAAAGCAAATTAGAAAGACTGTTTTAGTAAACAAACAATAAAGCACCAAATTTGGAGTTCCAAAACTTTGTCGTTTTCCAGCTGGACAAGAATGAAGAGTAAAAATACCTTAGCCCTCATGACTCATGTCTCCATTTCCTTCATCGTTAAAATAAGGGAATAATTAGAAATGATTCCCAAGGTTCCTAACGGCACTCAGCCTCTATGTTAGCATAGGTATCTCTAGGTCTAGAGAATGCTGCCTCCCAATTTCTGGAAAATCACTCCTCTCCCTGACTTGTATTCCCTTGGGCACCAGCTGTCTGCAGGCATGCCTTTGTGTATGCTGTTCCTGGTTTGCATTGTATCTTCCCAGGTGTGAGATTCTGCCTCTTGGCTGCCAGGAACAAAACAAGAGGTAAACCATGACCACACAGAAGTGTAATAGGCCCTGCTGAAGATGTGGAGGTCACAGGAGGAATCCCACGGTGCATAAACACACAAAACTTTCAATTTCACATTAGACATTCCTTTCCGTGACAGTCATATTGGGCACCCTGCCAAGGGCAATTTGTCATTTATCCACCCACACCTAGCCTTCCTCCATGTATTAGTCTGCTCAGGCTCCCATGATAAGATTCTACAAACTGGGTGGCTTAAATGACAGACATTTTTTTCACAGTTCTGAAGGCTAGGAGATCAAAGTGTTGGCAGGGCCAGTTTCTGAAGACAGCGCTCTACCTGGCTTGCAGGCAGCGGCAATATTCTCACACAACCTTTGTGCAAATACAGAGTGCTGTCTGATGACCCTTCCCCTTCTTATAAGGACGCCAGTCTCATTGGATTAGGGCCGCACCCTTATGACCTCATTTAACCTTAATTTCCTCCTTAAAGACCCTATCTCCAAAGAGAATAATGTGAGGGGTTCTGGCTTTAATATGAATTTTTTTGGTGGGGGAAATACAATTCAGTTCACAACTGTCCAATTATTCCAGTGTCACCCTCTTCTTCCTGCTTTTTTCTTTATGCTCTCATTCCCACGCTGCTAATACCCTGAAACATCCAGATTCTTCCCTCTCCAAAAGCCCTCTGGGTCCTAATTCTATATACTCAGTGGGCTGGGGGTGGTGGAGGGGAAAAAAGAAAGTGAAGAAAACAGAAGAAAAGAAAGACAGCCTTTTTGTTAGGTCCCACCTTCTCCAAACAGTCACATACAAACAGCATTGTCTCTCTTGCACTGGCTCTTCAAAGTACAAGGAAACAAGATAAATCCAATTTTCCAATACACAAGTGCTATTACACGAACGTCATTTTGTAAAACTTTAATGACACAGTGGAAAAGTATAAAGCCTTGTGAATTCTCAGGGAAGAACAGAACTATAAATGTACAAAGCGTACGTGTTTCAGTTAACCAGACAGAGTTTTTACAACCTGGGGTACATCCTAATTTTGCAGTTACCTCCGTGCCTAGTATAGGGCTAGGCACACATAGAACGTAATTAAACAAGATTTGTGAAATGAATGAACTAGTTTTATCACCGAAAGCATGATTCTATGCCCTAAAGTTACTAGTTTTATTTTGGCACAGCGTATTCTAAAAGGTTAATTTTATATGTATATATGTATATATATATATACATATATATGTATATATATACACACACACATGTATATGTCAGCTATAGCCTGTTCTCTACCTTCCCTTCGATCGAGCCTTTGGTAAAATGCATGTTAATGCTTTGTTGATAGCCGCAGTATAAATTAGCGGCATTATGGTTCAAAGGAGAGGCATTTACCTTTGTGGAAGCCCTGCACGGATACATGGGTGTCCACATTCATTTGCCCCACCTGGGCCTAACTTCAAATACGAGTTGGTGCTTTTCTCTCCGAATTGCATCCCGGCTGGGTAGATGGCAGACGCTCAGTTCTCTCTCAAGTGAGGCAGGATTTAGGAAAGCAGGTCTGTTACCCTCCTGGCACAAAGAGCAGCAACACAGCTGAGGAGGATTGATGATTGTTAACAGCCCGCAAGAGACTTTCCCAGCATTTTTTTTTTCTTCCATGTGATGCCTGTGGAAGGCTGCCACACGGTGTCTTTGCGATCCTGAGGGAAGCTTCTTTAGTGGCGCATAGAAGAGCTGTTCGTAGGCTGCAAACTGCAGTCCTTAGGAGCACAGGTTCTGGCATCCAATTCAGGTTCAAATCCTGCTGGCTCTGGGGCTCCCTAGCCGGCTGTCCCTGGCTGATTTGCTTCACCTGGATAAGCCTCAGTTTCCTCATTTGGAAGACGAGGTAAAATTGGGCTAATTATACCCAACTCATAACAGGTTGCAATGATTGCATAATTTATATATTGATGGCAAGCATAGTGCCTGTATTAAGTGCTCGATAAATGTGAGTAGTATCATAGTTATAGGCATGGCCTGGATTTGGTGATATCATAGAGGTACAGGTCACAACCCTGACTACACATTAGAATCACCTGGGGAACTTTTAAGACACACCAGTGCCAAGGTTCACCCCTGGAGGTTAATTCAATTTAAAGCTCCTCAGGTGATTCTAATGTACAGTCAAGGTTGAGACCTACTGCCATAGAAGCTCCGATTTTCAAATCTATAAGGGCTTTTAGTGATCAATAAAACGAATGCTCTCATTTTACAAATGGGGATGGGGACCAATATAGTTCAATGATTTGTCTAGGATTATTTTTAATAAGTGGCAAAAAATGTAAGGCTCCTCATTTCTAGCCCAGAGCACTTTCTCCTCTACAAAATAAATAAAAACCTGGCACATTTCTTCTGATCGTTTTAGGGATTTTGCAATTTATTAAGTTAAGCTGTAATAAAATTTAGCATTAAGGTGGCTAAAAGAGTCTGGTTGGTATACCATGGTCCTTTGATATGACAGTATTCCTTGAGTTTTATTGTGGTATGTCTCTTATTGGAAATCCATGGCATATAAGAAAAAATAAGTTACTTTATTTGCAAAAGGAACTGTGCCTGTTGGCGCTTTGTATGTTTTCTTTGGAAAAATGATGATTCAGTTTCTCTGCTCTTTTTTAATCAGAGAGTTTGATTTTTGTCATTGTTGTTATTATTGAGTTCTATGGGCTCTTTATATATTTTGGATATTAATTCCTCATCAGATATATGGTTTGTAATTTTTTTATGGACTTTGAAGTCATGATGCTGAGTTAAATGTCAGGCAGAGAAAGAGAATATATGATCTTACTTATCTGTGGAATCTAAAACACTTACACTTGTAGAATTAGAGAGAATGATGGCTATCATGGGTAGGAGTGAGGGAAAACAATGAGATAATGATCACAGGGTACATGCAAATTTCATTTAGAACATGAATGTGTTCTGGGT
The DNA here is from genome assembly GCF_030435805.1 of Mustela lutreola. Taxonomy (NCBI): domain Eukaryota; kingdom Metazoa; phylum Chordata; class Mammalia; order Carnivora; family Mustelidae; genus Mustela; species Mustela lutreola. The sequence continues at coordinate 37,820,220 of NC_081294.1, forward strand.
ATCTAATGCACAGCATTGGTGACTAGAGTTAAAAATAGCATATTATATGCTTGAAAGTTGTTAAGAGAATAAATCTTTTTTTTTTTTTTTTTTCTCTTTTTATTTATTTATTTATTTATTTATTTATTTTTATTATGCATATATTTTTTTTTATAAACATATATTTTTATCCCCAGGGGTACAGGTCTGTGAATCACCAGGTTTACACACTTCACAGCACTCACCAAATCACATACCCTCCCCAATGTCCATAATCCCACCCCCTTCTCCCAAACCCCCTCCCCCCGGCAACCCTCAGTTTGTTTCGTGAGATTAAGAGTCACTTATGGTTTGTCTCCCTCCCAATCCCATCTTGTTTCATTTATTCTTCTTCTACCCACTTAAGCCTCCATGTTGCATCACCACTTCCTCATATCAGGGAGATCATATGATAGTTGTCTTTCTCTGCTTGACTTATTTCGCTAAGCATGATACGCTCTAGTTCCATCCATGTTGTTGCAAATGGCAAGATTTCATTTCTTTTGATGGCTGCATAGTATTCCATTGTGTATATATACCACATCTTCTTGATCCATTCATCTGTTGATGGACATCTAGGTTCTTTCCATAGTTTGGCTATTGTGGACATTGCTGCTATAAACATTCGGGTGCATGTGTCCCTTTGGATCACTACATTTGTATCTTTAGGGTAAATACCCAATAGTGCAATTGCTGGGTCATAGGGCAGTTCTATTTTCAACATTTTGAGGAACCTCCATGCTGTTTTCCAGAGTGGCTGCACCAGCTTGCATTCCCACCAACAGTGTAGGAGGGTTCCCCTTTCTCCGCATCCTCGCCAGCATCTGTCATTTCCTGATTTGTTGATTTTAGCCATTCTGACTGGTGTGAGGTGATATCTCATTGTGGTTTTGATTTGTATTTCCCTGATGCCGAGTGATATGGAGCACTTTTTCATGTGTCTGTTGGCCATCTGGATGTCTTCTTTGCAGAAATGTCTGTTCATGTCCTCTGCCCATTTCTTGATTGGATTATTTGTTCTTTGGGTGTTGAGTTTGCTAAGTTCTTTATAGATTCTGGACACTAGTCCTTTATCTGATATGTCGTTTGCAAATATCTTCTCCCATTCTGTCAGTTGTCTTTTGATTTTGTTAACTGTTTCCTTTGCTGTGCAAAAGCTTTTGATCTTGATGAAATCCCAGTAGTTCATTTTTTCCCTTGCTTCCCTTGCCTTTTGCGTTGTTCCTAGGAAGATGTTGCTGCGGCAGAGGTCGAAGAGAATAAATCTTAAATGTTCTCAACACACATGCACACACACACATGAAATGGTAATTATGTGACCTGATGGAGGAATCAGCTAAGGCTATGGTGATAATCATCTGCAATACAACTGTATCAGATCAACACATTGTACATCTTACACTTGCACAATGTTATATGCCAATATATCTCAACAAAGCTGAAATTAAAAAGGTGCTGTGTACATGCTCTCCAAAGTTTTGTTATTCTTTTGGGTTTTTCCCTAAGACAAAGAAGGAAAAGAATTTCTCCATCATGCCCAGGTTTGTTTGTTTGTTTGTTTTCTTTAATTTTCTTTTTTTTTTAAAGATTTATTTATTTATTTGACAGAGAGAGACAACTAGAGAGGGAACACAAGCAAGGGGAGGGGCAGCGGGAGAAGCAGGCTTCCCTCTGAGCAGGGATCCCGACGTGGGGCTCAATCCCAGGACCCTGGGATCATGACCTGAGCCAAAGGCAGATGCTTAACATCTGAGCCACCCAGGAGCCCCCATACCCAGGTTTCTTAGGAACACAGTACAAGTACCTGATTGGCACCAACTGACATCTGTAATGTAGAGGGCTGGGGGCAGCTTCAGCACTGAGCACTTCTGGGGTTGCCTGCCTCTCTCATGGTGCCCCCCTGTCACACAGTCACACAGCTGCCGGAGCAGCACCGCTAATTAGGTGATGTGGCTTTTTCCCCACCATCTGGACAACACCGCCAAGATTCCTCCCAAGTCTCCCTTGAGGCTCTCTGTTCCCTTGTGGCTCATTGTATACCCTGCTCCTCCCCCTCGAATGCATTTGGGGACACGGCCCCTCACTTGGACTCCTTGTGAGATCAGCAGTGTGGCAAGTACCACACAGGACAGCGCCAGGGTCAGTTTACACAAGAGACTCTGAAGTGTCAAATAACCAAGAAAAGCACAATGAAGTTGAAATGCGTCCTGTGTGACTCAAAGTGGGATATCTTCTTAAGAGGCAGTTATAATTTAATTGTTTTACTATATTCTTAAGTCAAAATGTATGAAGCTTGCAAACATACATGTGAAATAGAGAGTTTACACATTAGGCTATGCCTTACCGTTCATACGATAAAGAACTCCAATCTGCTTTCCTTACCTTGGGTAGCATTCAGTCTTGGGTAGGAAAAAAGACCCCTGTAAATACATTAGAATGTTATTGTCAAGCTCTTCTGAATTTTTTTTTTAACCGAAACTTCTTCATTTCATAATAGAGCGTATTCCATAACTATTCTAAGAACATGAATGCATACATATGTATGCATAAATAAATAAATCAGATAACATGTATTCTAATGTTTATTGTTTTAAGAAAATTCAGTTATACTCGAGTGCCTGGCAGGAACTGAAAACACATTGAATTTTTGTATGTGATACAAAGTTAAGGTATGTTTAATAATCTGTACAAACCATCACTCTTAAAGAAATTGAACTGCACCTAGACTAAAATTCCCAGATTCATCCTTCTTCTGCCAAATGTTATTAGCAGCAAGTTAAAAGTGGGCCTGCTGTCGCTGTGACCCCAGCTGACCTCTTAATTTCTTGAGTTCAAGTCCAATTAACCTCTAGGAAGAGGCACAACTGTTCTAACCAGACAAGTCAATAGAATGCAATAGTAATCATTTCATTTTCTGCCTTGTCAAAGGGTGGCCCTCCCACCTAACCCATTTCACACAAAGGTGGTCATTTATCACCGTTTAGAGAACTGTACCGAGCTGTGTCCTAGCTCTGTCTGAAGTACATTCATCAACTTCACAGACAGGAGCTGGGGTGTGCTGTGCTTTGGAGGGCTTGGCAGAAGGTGCTGCTTGAAAACCCGCCTTGTCTGTCCAACCTGTTGGTGTGCTTCTCATAATGGCACCCAAAGTTTGGACCCAGACTGTAAGTGGTTCATGAGGAATCTATTTCTTTCAAAGAAAGCTATCCCGTTCCTGATGAATACATACAGCAATTCTTCCCGGGGAAGTCAGATATTGTTATGATTATCTTTTTAAATCACTTTGAAAGTAAATAGTGAAAAACACATTAAAAAGATAGATATGTGCAACCAAATGTAATTCCCTTCCAGGCTGCAAAGTGAGGGAAAGAGCATTACCTGCATAGTTCACATACAATAAAGTTTACTTTAAACCAATTTTCTAGATGATATGCACAAATAATTTAAGGCGTTCAATGTGATACATGTATTTCCAGAAGTAGTTCTCTGAAATAAACAATTTTTTTTTTCTGGAAATGACATTTTTTACTCTATTGTATTTTAGAAAGGATCTAAAAGCAAATTATGTTATATTTTCAGTGCCTTTAATAAAAGAAGAGTCAGTACAGAAATCTGGTATTTTATTTATATTCCCATGACAGGGATATATATGCCAATTTTCTTATGCTTTAATTTTTGTCATTTAACTTAGAAGAAAAATTATAAACACAAAACTGATTATTGAGAAAATATAATGTCTGTCTGTTCTGGCAGCCCTTTAAAACTAACAAACAAAATTTCTTAATATAGCTTTTACTTTGAAAGGCTCTGTAGATTTTTTTTTTCTCCTTAAAACACACACACACACACACACACACAAAAAAAAAAAAAAAAAAAAACCTCAACTAATAATGGTCAAAATCCTTTGGTATCACTAATACATCGGATCCTCCCATCTTACTCATTTATGTTCTTCTATTTCCTTTTTCCATTCCATTTCTACTCTTCTCACAAAAAATCATGAACTGTAAGGAGTAGACAAAGATACAGAATTGACAGAATCAACAATTCAAGTTCCAGACTAAGTCACTCTTCAAAAGTGGGGCCATTAAAAATGTAATGGAACCTAAAGGGATAAGGAATTGGTCCCTCGCTTTCTAGAATAACACTGTCCAACAGGACCTTCTATGAAGATGGAAATGGTCTATAACTATGCTGTCTAATACAGTAACCACTGCGGCCACATGTGGCTACTGGGCACTTACAGCAGGGCTGGTGCTTCTGAGGGACTGATGGCATCGTACCTAGAGTTTCCTCTGTCTTCATCGGGTAGGACTCAGCAGGCAGACTACATCCTCCTCAAAAGTTGATAAACAACCTCACACTCAAATGTGCAATTAACCTTCAACTCTCTTTCTGCCTTTACATGCTCATTGAATCTGGGGCTTAAAAAAAAATACACATACATACACACACACATATACATATGTGTGTGTGTATAATTATATCATAATGCATACATGGGCAGGATATGCTGATCTTAATATCACATGAACAGGGCAGCATGGATAGTAATGGTTTTATGTGGGAATTAGAGTTATTTTCAATAAGAGCTAAAATATAAAACTTCATGTCATCTCACAGACTTCTAGGAGGGTGGTAGCAAGGTTATCTGAGTTTGGTGTATATGAATCAATTGGTAAATGTGAAAGACTTAGGTTTTTTGGGACACAAGAAAGCATTGCTCCTTATATTTCATGCATATAATCACTAGAGTTAACAGGACGTCTGATGCAAATAGGTTGACATTAGATGTAAATAGGTTAAGCTCTACACAGGGATTGACATAAGTAAAACATTAGGCATTTTTTGAATTATCCTTAAAGATATACAAAATATTATTTCTGTGAATTAGCAAATGCTCCTCCAATGACTGTTCACATGTATGAGACAAAAAACAGCAGTGAAAAAACTCTCTCTAATTCAGTTGTTCAGTTTCCTACTGTCTTGTATTAAAAGCTACCTAATAGAATTTATAGTTGGAGAAACCTTTTAGGCAGCACTCTTTGTATTTTTTATTAAGTCCAAACTCAGAGAATCTACTTAATGTCAATTTTGTACAATGGTTATACTGCACAGCATATTTTATTTTAAATCTGCAGGACATGATGATAAATTGATAATTGACCCCAAGGCCATTATAAATAAAGAGGCCCTGTTTTTCATTAGTACAGTATTACTAGTCATAAGGGAAAGAGAACCAATGCTCATTTAGCTCTCTGAGAAGTGAGCAATCACAAGAACTCATGGTTTTAAAAACACACATTTAAAGAAAACAAATTTCTAGTTGTGAACAGTAGAAGAAAATGCAATTATAGGAGCATATGATTAGAAACATGCCTAGAAGAGTTTGCATTGTGTGCTGATAAATAGAATGTTTGTAATTGTGTTTACTTAAAAAAAGCCTAGCTGAGAAATAAACTAAATAATGTCTGGTAGTATAATTCCTGTTGGTGTTTTTGTTTAGGGGTATCCAAGTATAATTGTCTTACCTGGACATCCCCACCCTAGGAGAGAGCATTTTCCATAAAAGTTCATTCATGTGAAGGAGTCACTTTAAACATGCTTCCCAGATCCACATACACTTACACCAACATATGTAGACTATCTGTCTTAGTTCTACTGGCTCTTGCTTTTTTAATAAATTAACAAAATGTGTTTTGATACTCTTGATAGAAGCAAAGATACCAAGAAAAAAGCAAAGTCTATAAAACACAGTCACTGATCTTGAGAATCCCAATGTAAAGAGAATGAACATTTCCGGAAAGTAATATTTAGCAGATATTAGTGCTCTGCCCATGGAAAAAAGTAAAGAGATAGCATGAATTTGAAAGAGCTTAAAAGACCATCAAAAAATAAAAAGAATTTAAAAATAGTCTTGAAGGATGAGTAGAATTTTAATAGATAAGATACAAGGGAGGTTTTGTGTTTTAAGGACACTACCAAGAAAGTAAAAGACAACCCACAGAAAGAATGGGAGAAAATATTTACAAATCATGTATCTACTAATGGACTAGTATCTCTGTGGAAGATATACAAAGGACCAATAAGCACATGAAAATGTGCTCAACATCTTAGTCCTTGAGAAATGCAAATCAAAACCACAATGAGATGCCGCTTCTTACCTGCTAGGATGGTTACAATAAAAAAGACAAACAATAATATGGTGGCAAAGATATAGAAAAATTGTTGGTAGACAATAAAATGGGGTAGCCACTTTGGAAAACAGCTGTCATTTACTCAAAAAGTTAAAAATAGAGTTACACTGTGACCCAGCATTTTACTCCTAAGAATATATCTAAGAGAACTGAATATGTTTACACAAAAACTCTTACACAAATGTTAATATTAACATTATTCACAATAGCCAAAAAAGTGGAAACAACTCAATGTCTATTAAGTGATGAATGGAAAAAGAAAATGATGCATATTTATACAACGGGATATTATTCAGCCATAAACAGGAATTAAGTACTGATACACTCTACAATGTGGATGAACTTTGAAAACATGCTAACTGAAAGAAACCAGACACAAAAGCCCATGTACCGTATGATTCCATTTCTGTGGCATATCATATCCAGAATAGGCAAATCCATAAAAACAGAAAGAAGATTTGTGATTTGTAGGGACTAGGAAGAGGGGAGTGGGGAGAGATTGCTAATGGGTACAGGGTTTCATTTTGAGATGATAAAAATTTTCTGGAATTGGATAGTAGTGAATGACTGCAAAGTGTTGTGAATATACTGAAAATCACTAATTTATACACTTAAAAGGGTGAATTTTATGGTCTATGAATTAGATCTCACTTAAAAAAAAAAATGCAGTGGTCCCTCTGGATAAAGCAAGTGGATGATATAAACCGTAAAGGGAAAAGGTGAGAAGGAACCAGGTATGTTTAAAAGAACAGGAGTCATCTTGTTGATTGTAGTCTAAGATGGAGACATCTATCAGTTTACATTTATATGCAAAATAGAGAGGTGGGAAACGAAGCTGAAATGTTGGATAAGGGAAAAATTAGGGAGGGCTTCAAAGCATTGGTTAAGGAGTTTGGCGTTTATTTGTTGATATTAAGGAGTCAAATTAACTTGGCAGTCATGTTATTTTAACTAATTTGGAAGAGAAAAAGCTTGAAGGGGGAAATCAGCTACCCATAATGCACATCAGTTTCCTTGGTGGCTTAGGTGATGTGAAGAGAGAAGTCATGCAGAATGGGTCGAGGGGTCAAGAATGATGGAGAAGCAGTCTCCTCAAATCACGAATTTTCCTATGACAGAATAAAAACTCCTGACTTCTAGCATATGTACCAAGTGAAAGGAAATCTGTATCTTTGAAAATAGGAGATGAGGAATTTTATATTTAACTTCAGAAATGTTGTTAAGCATGGGAAATAAGGATCTCTTCTTCAGAGGTTGCTAATAATTTTAACAAAACCTTTTATTCTTTATGGAAAAACAAAGTGACTCATCAACAGTGAGAAAGTGTTCTGTTAATCAGAGTTAGAAATGTAGTTAAATTTGTAAAGGAACTAGAAGGTAGACTAAATCTGGAAGGAAGTGGAAAATGTCTATGGACAGAAGTATTTCAGGCATTGTATTAGGTGGTCAACTTCCTCTCACAAGAAAATTTTATCTATGCAAGATGTCAGGGAGGAAATACACAGGATACACCCAGGAAAAATGGGCCAAATGGCATCCTTTCCTCTTGCTGGCATCAGTGGTGGGCCTGAACAGCAAATCATTCTCTGATATCTAATGCTGTCCATTACATTTTCCAAGATTTCCCGGGTCCTGAATGTATTGTGATTTATAAAAGTTTGCATGTACAGCAGTAGATAATTAAGTTCTGAATTATTTCTGCTTGTATTTCAGAGCAGACAAAGGACCGGAGCCGTGAATGATGTCTGCCTAGAGCAGCTAAATTCATCTTAAATATTAAAGAGAATATATAGGTAAATATATTCCACAGCAGAAAAGGTACTAAAGATATTTTAGTAGGGAAATAAGCTAAGAACCAAGTTTAATGATATTTAGGATCTCGAGGAAGGAAGTCAGGGTGCTACAGATGAACGAGATTCCTGAAAGCCTTAGTACCAGTGAAATTCCAGTTTATATGATGATTGATTTGCTGTGTCAGACTCACCAGTGATCCCAGCAAGGGGCAATGATGCCCTTTTACCAGTTTAGGAACAGTAATCATGGAGAAGGTTTGAATTGAGTGGATAGTTTAAAGAAGCCATGAAATGTAGTTAATTCCAAAGTGTGGAAATATATTATGGACAACTTTGAATACCAGGAAGGCTATTTGATGTGATAAAAAGAGATAACAAGGTTGACGGGCAGGGAAGAAATTTTTGCTCATAGGCAACTCCACAGTTCTCTGCCTGGGTGACTAATAAAATGTTGGCAACATTAATAAAGAAAAGGAAAGTTTAGAAAGGAGGCACTGATATCATGTATCCATGATGCAACCAACACTTGCCCAGATTTTTCTCTACTCCTTGCATTTACATCAAGACTGCAGTGAAGAGAACAGTAAGGTCTCCACTGTTCAGGTACTCAGACTCCCTGGGAGATTCTCTGTTCTTATAAAAAAAATAATAATAACAACAAAATGAGATAAGCACAAAGCTGGGAGTGAGGAAAACATGGTGGAGGATGAGCCAGAGAAATTGTGACAGAAAGGGGTCTACTTGAGGTGTGTATTAAAAATTAATGGGAGGGGCGCCTGGGTGGCTCAGTGGGTTAAGCCTCTGCCTTCAGCTCACATCATGATCTCAGGGTTCTGGGATCGAGCCCCGCATCGGACTCTCTGCTCAGAGGGGAGCCTGCTTCGTCCCCACCCCTCTCTGCCTACTTGTGATCTCTCTTACTCTCTCTGTCAAATAAATAAATAAAATCTTAAAAAAAAAAAATTAATGGGAGCAACCTGCCCAGAAGAATCCAAAAAGGACTTTAAAGATCAGAGAATAATGTTTGGGCTACCAAAAATAGGCAGCATTTTGGATGTTGATGAGAAATTTGATGAGGTTGGATCCTTGGTGAGGAAAGAGAAGGTGTCAGAAGGTGTTAGTGATAATATAGACTTCAGATTTCATTACATTGGTAAGGGGGAGCCAGTGAAGGTTATAAACCAAGGAGGAAAAAAAAAAAACCAGGAAGATATTTACATTCTAGAAAGATTAATTTTGTGGTAGGATTTGAAAGTAAAGGGCTAAGGAGACTGGCTAGGATTTTGCTCTTTTCCAGATGAGAGATGAAGAAGACCTCCTCTAGGGCTGGCAGAGGACATGAGGAAAAGAGAACAGATTCAGGAGCTATTTGGGAGGCTGTCAGAAGTAAGTGATGTGATAGAGGGAGAAAGTGAGAGGGAGTGCGAGCTATCAAGCAAGACTGCAAAGTTTCTGGTTTGTGTGACATAAAATGGATGTGTCGTTTACGGAGATATGCAAGACTAGAAGAGAAGCAGGTCTCAAGAGGAGGAGGGGGCAGACAATAAATTCATGTTGGTGTATGTTGAAATACAGTCTTTGGAGGGAAAAAAAAAAAGCAGAGATGTGGTCTCTCTTCCTCTTCAGCTTGATGGGAAAAAGGCGATTAGCATACACATCTCCTTGCATCCACGGTGAGAATATGATTCATTTTGTTCCACCCAGGGTTATCGGCGTGATTTAATTGTTTTAGAGCCTCTCAGCTTTTGATTTAGACAAGGACTATTTGGATTCCCAAACCAGCCTGGCACGTTTTTGTGCTATGAGTTGTGATTCTTCTGCTCTTGTTTTTGAAACTAAGCTGGTTTATTTCCTGTTCTCTGTTGAAGGAGCCCACAAGGAGGAGAGACAAGATGAGCATTTGAAATTCAGTATCTGGTTAATGAGGTCTGCTCTGTGGGCCTAATAATATTTACAGATAAGCAACTCCAAAGAATATGAGACTCATATGACAGACCCTGGCTTTTCAGGAAATAGCCATAATCCAAATTAAACATCTGGCTTTTCCAGTGTGTATCTCCAAAGATTATGTGCCATTTTTTTGTAAGCACAAGTAGTCTACTTTGTGGTGAGATTTCATCTAGAAGATTTTCTTCCTCTCTCTTCCAAAAGCCTTTAGATGTGACCGTTTGTATTGGAAGCATGAAGTTATTTTGTGATACTTATATTATGAGATAAGAAGATACAGTCTTTAATTATCTAAGACATTGATTTAAATTTTCACAACGATGTATTTGATTGAGAAGTCAGAGGGAAAAGTCCTCAGGCCTGGGGTGCTTACAAGGGCAGAGAGTCAAGGAGAGGTCACTGGAGTAGGAATGCAGCTGTGACCAGCCAAAGAGAAGCTTTTTTTCTATCTCACCATTTCCAGTATCTCAGTCTGGGTCCCCAGAGTTTGTGTGTGTTTTCATGTATGAAGAGTTTAGGAAAAATAAAGAAACTGCAAACTTCGTGGGAAGAGGTCAAGACTGAGAGTCGAACAATCCTGCTTCTGAAACTAACCAGTGACACTGCCCCCACCTGAGTGTCTGCTCTTTGGCAAGTCTCGAACTGAAGAAGATGGGGAACAGCCGTACCCACAGGAACTGCAGTGAGTGATAATGATGAAGAAGGTGACAAATATCACTGGGTGGATATATGAAATAGAAGCTGCTGGGTTTTTCAGGTATCTTATGTGTCTTTTGAGAACTCCAAGTGTGAAAAAAATGGATCGGCTCTTTTGGTATTGAATTTTTAAGTAGATTATTGAATGAGACATTCAAAATAATCTCTAACACAAACCTGATACCTTACCAATAATCCGGACAAACAATGAAGGAAGGAAATAAAGATGAAAAAAGGGGAGGAAAGGAAGATGACAATTTTTCTTGAAAAGAAGGAGAAAGAAAAAAATGATGATTTCTTTAAAAAGAGAATTTTTAATTTTTTTAGCTCAAGGAGCCTGCAAGCAACTCATTAAGTAGGTGATGGAAATAGTAATTGAATTAAAATTATTGATTTGTATTAAGTAGCTCTTTAGTGAGACTATCTCCTACATTCATTTCTATCTTATCTCTACTAAGCTGTTGTCACCGAAATAAGTGTGAAATAAGCAAATACACACACATTTACTATAGCAAACAGGCTGCCTAGAATCTAATTAGACAAAACTCTGTCCATCTGCTCTGCATTATCATGGGGCCTGCCCAAATGGATGCTGTTTCATTACTAAAAGGCGGAGGGAAGCAAATTGAATTGAGCTGGACTTCCTCTCAGACAGAGACCAGGGCATGAAGTCAAACCCTTGCTGTGAACTGACAAAGCACCACTGGGAAAAAGTGGGATGAGAGGGGATTTCTTTTTCTAAGGCCACATGTCTAGTACTTAGTAGAGGCCATAAGGGAGTGTTCATCCCATTGTTCTGTACAAGGCAACATGAGTCGCCACAATGTAAACCTTGTTCACTATGCAAATTGTTGATTTTGGTACTTAGTCCCTTGTGACAGATGCCCTTTTATTAGCTTTTATGTCACGGCATGTTGAAATGCATTTAACATGAGCAAGACAAAAACTAGCAGTCCTGACATGAGAGTTTATTCCACAAAGTTGGTAATATGCATTTAGTGCTTAGTTGTAGAAAAGATTAATTAAAATATTTCAGTAAAACTGTTGCTCAACATACTCTCCCTGGTATGCAACAATTTGCAAAGCCCCTCCTTTTATGTGATGTTTCTGCCCTGGTGGTTTTAAACTAGTTTTGACAATTTCTCTATTGATAGGGGTAATTAATTGCTGATGTTCTCAGAAAGATTGAAAAAACCCTTTGGCTTTAAAAAGTTGTAGATTTAGAGTGTCTAAAAAGCTAATATATTGTATTAAAAGTTCTACATTTTGATCTTGGAAATCGGCTTTGAAATGACATTTTTCTCCATATGATGAATTTGTGCCATTTTCTTCGGTAAAAGCTATTTTCCTGCACAAATGGATGCATTTTATCCTGGATTCCATTCATGCTTATTTTTTAAAATGTTTATCTCTTTGTAGAAATGCACTCTAATAAGGATCCAGTCTTCCAAGCTTCAATAGGAACAGAAAGAATTAGGTTTTATGCTAAATTTAAAGGTTTTTCCTGTAAGTATTTTTTCTGATAAAAGGTTACACTATATCAAAAGAGAACCCCTACAACTGGTAAAGTCTTAAAAACTAGATACCTATGGTGACAGATTCAATGTTGTTTCTTGTCCTTCCAATGAGAGGTAAGACTGAATTTTGTGTGTGGTGGGGGTGGAGGCGGTGGGGGGCAAGTTCTGTGCCCCGAACCTTCCCTGCCCATGCCTATTCTCCACTCAAAGAGTTTGATCCCAGTTGTCTCCAGATACACAGATCTTCTCAGCCAGGAAAAGCCATCACTAGGCTCCTAGTGACGGAGCCTAGATCAGATCAACAGAATAATTAGTGAAAGAACAGAATAATTAGTGAGGTTGATAGTGTTGTTTTTGTTACCTGTCTCCTAAAAGACTAAAATTTTGCTTTCTGTAGAGTGGAGTCACTATTTCCAAATGGAAAGGAACACCCTTTCATGTTGGGACAGCAGACATTTGTGTCTCAAGACATAGTCCAAAACTCATGATAAACATTAGTGATTGATCACAATAGTCCTGTCACCCTAGTACTCGAGGCATCCATTCCTATCACTCCATTCTGATGAGATGAAGACTGTCATTCTTGCTCTGGTGTCTGGAAGATCAACCATCAACCTCAGGTGAAAGTAGTTGTTGAAGCTCTAGGACAACAACTACACCCATTAGGTTGGTCTGAAAATCCAGAAAAGGGACTTCAATGGATGTGGCACTGGCTTCCTGTTTAGTTAGTCAGAATAAAGCACACACCACATAGTGTTCTGATCTGACAATCCCTTTTGCTTACACAGCTTCTTTGGACTCACACCCACATTTTGTAAACCTCTATATTGTGTTACCTGTGTCCTAAACATCTGGGGCCAATACTGCATTTCAGATATCCCATTTGGCTTGTTCCTCAACTTTCATGCAAGGATGGTCTGTCTGGACTCCATGTCTTAACTGTCTCTTTGGTTGGTACTCTCACTGTTCTTTCTCTGTTGTCACAGGTGCACACCACTCTCCTCACTTGTTCTAACAGTTCAGGTTTTTATTTTGTTTTTTTGTTTAACATAGGTGGTTATATTTGCCTTTTCTCCCTTTGTTGTTGAATATATAAACCTGTATCTAGTTACCTTGCATATATATGGCTCTACCTACTCATCTGCTCAGATTTGACTGCATGTCGACTGCTGTGTTCCCAAAAGTTTTCTCTACTAAATTTGTGTCTAAACCATAGTCCACTTTGCTTTTTTCTGACTCTGTCTACAGTTGATCAAGAGTCATTCTGACAACATATTATGCATTTAACTTTCGGCATAACAAAAGGCAGTGCTCATAAATCCTAGAAATGAAGTTTTATTTGTAGATGTCTAGGTATAAAATGATGAGGTGGATGAGCATTTTAAGAGAAATAGCACCTCCCCACTGTCCTTGACATTGTAGGATACAAATAGCAGTCAAAGCCCCTGGGAATGTCCCTTCCCTCAAGGAAGGAAAGACAGCAATGAGTAAGTTTTAGATAATATACCAAACAATGCACCCAGATCCAGAGATACTACTTAACTAATTCTGTATCTTTATACTAAAGGCATTATGGAGATAAAATCATTCACAAGTTGTTGATTAACAAAGCAGTTTTGATTCATGGAACATTTCAATTAACTAAATATTAATTTTGTTTCTAGCATATGTTGAGTTAAGTATAGATAATACTATCAATACATTTTAATTATAAAATAAGATACAATTAGACTTTTGATTAATTATATTATTAACATATATATTTCTTCAGGTCTGGGGATATTTGAACAAGAATTGGAATAAGGAGGAGTTAATATGGCAGAGTAGTAGGAGGATCCTAGTAGTATGAGGGTAGGTTGCGTCTATCCTCCAACACAGCTAGGTAAATATCAAATCATTCTAAACACCTAAGAAATTGATCTGAGGACTGGGAGAACAAACTGCACAACTAGAGGGAGACAAGAGGCCAAGTGGTGGATGGTAGGATGTGTGGAGATGTGGTTTAGGGGAAAAAAGAATCACAGGTGCTATGGAGGAGAGGTAGCTTGGACTAGAGAGAGAGAGAGAGAGAGAGAGAGAGCGCACTTACAGCACACAGTGGATTGCACAAGAAAAACACTTCCCCAAAAACATTGACTGAAAAAATGGGAAGGGCTGATTATTGTGAGTTTTTATAAGTAGTGGAACTCAAAGACGAAGTTTAAGAAGTCTGAGCCCTGGGCAGGGTGGAGCTCGGTGGGCATAGCTATGCTCCTATAGAAGAGGAGGGCAGAAACCTGGGAGGAGAAAGTCTAAGTATCCCCTTGGTTGCATTGAGAGGGACAGTTCCCTTTCTTGGAATGCATTTGGGAGACCTGGCACTACCTCTCAGGGGACAAAAGACCCAGTGAGCACCATTGCACTGTCCCATTCATTAGCATATGGGCAGAGACACCTGTTGAGTGCAGCGAACCTGGATGCAGGTTTTTTACTGCACTTCACTATGAAGTCCAAGCTCCTGTGTGTCCATGCAACTGCACTTCTGGGACAAACCAGCACCAGCTACAGCACGGTGACATGCTCCCCTAGAGGATCAGTACAAGTCCAGACACACTGGGTCCCTAAAATTTGGAGTTTTGAAACCCAGCCTGTGTGCCAGAGAATAACAGAGAAGCACTTGCCACTATGTGGGAAGATGGCCCGGGCACAGACATGGTAAAGTCAGAGATCTGAGGGATGCCTGGAATACACATGAGGAAACTGTTAATTTTTTTGTGAGGGTTTCTTTGATAGTGGCAGGAATGAACTCCCTACTTCAGAGACGAGAGAGCAGGCTGACATCATTTTTATCCCCTGCCCATCAGCACAGGTGGACTTCAGTGAGCTGCATAGTACACACAGAGGAGGCTTGAGCCACTTACACAAGCCCCTCCCCCTGTGCTCTGCATGTGCTTTTTTACTAGGGTAAGTGTGCCAGGGAGTCAGAGCAACAGTAGACCCCTTCCCCAAAAGACCAGCACAAACCCCCCACACTCCTCAAGTCTACTGACCATAACTGCAAATCTTCACCTCTAGTGGAAACAGGATCTGGCTTCTTTTAACAAGCAGACCAAGGGTATACCTAGTTAAAACTCACCACACACTGGACAAGGTCCAAGCACTCCCCACTGTAGGAAAGGAGAAACTCCCTGCAGAGGACTGACCTGAGAGAAACAGCATCTGAAACACAATAATGGAATGCACACAGCATATACCAGAAACACTTCCTGAAATGACAGGTCCTGGACAATATATGACCTCTTCTTTTTTTTTTTTTTTTTTTTTAAGATTATTTATTTATTTATTTGAGAGAGAGAGAGAGAAAATGAGAGGGGAGGATGTCAGAGGGAGAAGCAGACTCCCCATGAAGCTGGGAGCCTGATGTGGGACTCGATCCCAGGACTCCAGGATCATGATCTGAGTTGAAGGCAGTTGCTTAATGAACTGAGCCACCCAGGCACTCTGACCTCTTCTTAATAAAGCTTTTACACTCAGCAGCAGCAAACATAGCAGGCTTTCCTAATGCACGGGTGAAGATAGAGACCTAAACAAAATGCTAAGATGTAGGAATTCACCCCCCCAAAAAAAGAACAAGAACAAGGAACAAATTGAAACAGATACAAATAATATCCTTGATCCGGAATTTAAAATAACAATCATAAGGATACTAGATGGGATCGAGAAGAGCATAGAAGACACTAGGGAGTCACTCACCAAAAAAATAAATGACCTAAAAATGAGTCAGACCGAAATAAAAAGTGCTATAACAGAGATATGAAACCTATTGGATGTAATGACCACAAGGTTGGAAGAAGCAGAGAAATAAATAAGTGATATAGAAGATAAAATTATGGAAAATAAGGTAACCGAAAAGAAGGAAAGAAAAATACTGAATCACAAAGGGAGACTTAGGGAACTCAGGGACTACATAAAGCATAAAGCATAAAGCATAGTAAAATTCATAGCATAGGAGTCCAGAAGAAGAAGAGAAGGGAAAAAAAGGCAGAAGGTTTATTCAAGCAAATTATAGATGAAAATTTCTCCAATATGGGAAGAACCAGATACCCAAATCCACTAGGCACAGAGAACCCCCATCAAAATCAACAAAAGCAGGCCAACACCAAGACATATAGTAAAATTTGCAAAATATAGAGATAAGGAAAAAGTCCTAAAAGCAGCAAGGGAAAAGAAATTCCTAACTAACAAGGGAAGACAAATAAGGTTAATAGCAGATCTATCCACAGAAACTTGACAGGCTAGATGGAAGACTGGCATGATATATTCAACATCCTGAATGGGAAAAATATGCAGCCAGGAATACCTTATTCAGAAGGAGAGATAAGGAATTTCCCACACAAACAAAAACTAATGCAGTTCGTGGCCACAAACCAGCCCTGTAAGAAATATTAAAGAGGGGAAATATTTGAGTGGGAAAGAAAGACCAACAGCAAAAAAGACTAGAGAGGAACAGAGAAAATCTCCAGAAACACCAATTCATGGGTAATATAATGGCATTAAATTCATATCAATCAATAATCACTCTGAATGTAAATGGACTAAATGCTCCAATCAAAAGACATAGGGTATCAGAATGGATACAAAACCAAAACAAAACAAAGAAAACAAAACAAAAAACCCAAAACAAACAAACAACAAAAAAAACAAGGGCACCTGTGTGACTCAGTAGGTTGGGCCTCTGCCTTCAACTTGGGCCATAACCTCGGGGTTCTGGGATTGGGCCCTGCATTGGGCTCTCTGCTCGGTGGGGAGCCTGCTTCCCCCTCTCTCTCTGCCTGCCTCTCTGCCTACTTGTGATCTCCCTCTCTGTCAAATAAATAAATAAAATCTTGGGGGAAAAAAAAAAGACTAAACTAAATGCTACCTACAAGAGACACATTTTAGACCCAAATGCACCTTCAGATTGAAAATGATGGGTTGGAGAACAATTTATCATGCTCACTGATGTCAAAAGAAAGCCAAAGTAGTAATACTTAGGTTAAACAAACTAGATTTTTAAACCAAAGACTGAAATAAGAGATGAAGAAGGTCGTTATATCATAATAAAGGGGTCTATCCAACAAGAAGATCTAACAATTGTAAATATTTATGCCCCCAACTTGGGAGTGCCCAAATATATAAACCGATTAATAACAAATGTAAAGAAATTCATTGATAACAATGCAATAGTAGTAGGCTTTAACATCCTGGTTACAGCAATGGACAGATCATCTAAGCAGAAGATCAAAAAAGAAACAGTGGCTTTGAATGACACACTAGACCAGATGGACTTAACAGATATATTCAGAGCCATTTCATCCTAAAGCAGCAGAATACACATTCTTTTTGTCTGCACATGGAAATTCTCTAGAACAGATTACATACTGGGTCACGAATCAGGCCTCAACAAACACACACAAAAAATGGGATTATAGCATGCATATTTTCTGACCACAACACTATGAAACTTGAAGTCAACCACAAGAAAAAATTTCATACAACCATAAATAAATGGACATTAAAGAACATCCTACTAAAGAATGAATGGGTTAACCAGGAAATCAAAGAAGAAATAAAAAAATATATGGAAGAAATGAAAATGAAAACACAATGGTTCAAAACCTTCAGGATGCAGCAAAAGTGGTTATAAAAGGGAAGTATATAGCAATATAGGCCTAGTTCAAGATGTCAGAAAAATCTTAAATATATTGCCTAACCTTACACCTAAAGGAGCTAGAAAAGGAAAAGCAAATGACACCCAATGCCAGCAGAAGAGAAATAATAACAATTACAGTAGATATAAATGATATAGAAACAAACAAAAAACCCAGTAGAACACAACAGTGAAACCAAGAGCTGGTTTCTTGAAAGAAATAACAAAGAAAATAACCAAAAAAAAAAAGGGGAAAGGACCTAAATAAATAAAATGAAAGAGGAGAGATCACAACCAGCACTGAAGAAACAAACTATTATAAGGGAACATATAAAAAATTATATGCCAAAAAATTGGGCAATCTGGAAGAAATCGATAAATTCCTAGAAACATATAAAATACCAAAACTGAAACTGGAAGAAATAGAAAATTTGAACAGACCTTTAACCAACAAAGAAATTAAATCAATAATATATTTTTTAAAGATTTTATTTATTTATTTGACAGAGATCACAAGTAGGCAGAGAGGCAGGCAGAGAGAGAGGAGGAATCAGGCTCCCCACTGAGAAGAGCGCCCGATGCGGGGCTCGATCCCAGGACCCTGGGATCATGACCTGAGCCGAAGGCAAAGGCTTTAACCCACTGAGCCACTCAGGTGTCCCTAAATCAATAATATTAAAAAAAAAAAAAATCTCCCAACAAACAAGTCCAGAGCCAGAAGGCTTCCCAGGGGAATTCTACCAAACATGTAAAGAAGAGTTAATACCTGTTCTTCTCTGTTATAGAATATAGAAAGGGATAGAAAACTTCCAAACTCATTCTATGAGGCCAGCATTACCTTGATTCCAAAACCAGACAAAAACCCCACTAAAAAGGAGAATTACAGATTAATATCTCTGATAAACATGGATGCAAAAATTCTCAACAAGATACTATCAGATTGAACCCAACAGTGCATTAAAAGAATCATTCACCACAATCGTGTGGAATTTATTTCTGGGCTGCAAGGGAGGGTTCAATATTCACAAATCAATCATTTGACATACCATTAATAAAAGATAGGTTAAGAGCGACATGATCCTTTCAATAGATGTAGAAAAAGCATTCTTGATTAAAAACCCTCAACAAAGCAGAGATAAAGGGAACATACCTAAAAATCATAAAGGTCATCTATGAAAGACCCAGAGCTAATATCATCCTTAATGGGAAAAAACTGAGAGCTTTTCCTCTATGGCCCAGAAGAAGACAGGGATGTCCACTCTCACCACGGCGATTTAACATGATACTGGAATTTCTAGTCTCAGTAATCGGACAACAAAAAGAAATAAAATGCATACAGATTGGCAAGGAAGAACTCAAACTTTCACTATTCACAGACGACATGATACACTATGTAGAAAACCTGAAAGACTCCACCAAAAAATTGTGAGAACTGATAAATGAATTCAGCAAAATTGGAGGACACAAAATCAGCATACAGAAATCTATGCATTTATACACACCAATAATAAAGCAGAAGAAAGAGAAATCAAGGAATTGATCTCATTTACAATTGCACCCAGAACCATAAGATACCTAGGAATAAACTTAACCAAAGAGGCAAAAGATCTTTACTCAGAAAACTAAAAAGCACTTAAGAAAGAAATTGAAGAGGAAACAAAGAAATGTTTGAAAAACTTCCCACGCTCATGGAATGGAAAAATAAACGTTAAAATCTTTACACATTAATTAAACATTAATTAATTAAATTAATCTACACAATAATTAAATCCCTTCCAAAATACCTTCAGCATTTTTCACAGAGATAGGACAAACAATCCTAAAATTTGTATGGAACCACGAAAGACCCTGAATAGCCAGAGCAATCCTGAAAAAGAAAGCAAAGCTAAAGGCATCATGGTTCTGGACTTCAAACTATATTACAAAGCTCTAGTGACCAAGACAGTATGGTACTGGCACAAAACAGACACATAGATCAACAGAACAGAATAAAAAACCCAGAAACTATGGACCAGTAACTATATGGTCAACTAATGTTCAACAAAACAGGAAAGAATATCCAGTGGATAAAAAAGACAGTCTCCTTAGCAAATGGTGTTGGGAAAACTGGACAGCAACATTCAGAAGAATGAAATTGGACCACTTTATTATACCATACACAAAAATATATTTCAAATGGATGAAAGACCTGAATGTGAGAGAGGAAACCATCACAATCCCAGAGAAGAACACATGCAGTAATCTCTGATATCAGCCATAGCAACTTCTTCTTTTTATTTTTTTTCACTTATTTATTTGACAGACAAAGATCACAAGTAGTCAGAGAAGCAGGCAGAGAGAGAAAGGAGGAAGCAGGCTCCCTGCTCAGCAGGGCTCGATCCCAGGTCCTGGGAACATGACCTGAGCCGAAGGCAGAGGCTTAACCCACTGAGCCACCCATGTGCCCTGGCCATAGCCACTTCTTACTGGACAGATCTCCTGAGGCAAGGAAAACAAAAGTAAAAATGAAAAATGAACTATTGGGACTTCATCAAGATAAAAAAACTTCTGCACAGTGAAAGAAGCAATCAACAAAACTTAAAGGTATACCTTTGAAAATGGAGAAGATATTTGCAAATGATGTATCTGAGAAAGGGTTACTATCTAAAATCTATAAAGAACTTACCAAACTCAACACCAAAAAATAAATAATCCAGTTAAGAAATATGCAGAAGACACAAATAGACTTTTTTTTCCAAAAAAAAAATCTAAAAAGGCTTTTATATGCATGAAAAGATGCTCAACATCATTCATCATGAGGGAAATACAAATCAAAACTACAATGAGATACCACCTCACACCTGTAAGAAAGGCTAAAATTAACAACATAGGAAACAACAGACGTTGGTGAGGATGCAGAGAAAGGGAATCCCTCTTACAGTGTTGATGGGAATGAAATCTGGTGCAGCCACTCTGGAAAACAGTATGGAGGTTCCTCAGGACGTTAAAAATAGAATTACCTTATGGCCCAGCAATTGTACTATCTGGTATTTACCCAAAGAATATAAAAGTACTGATTTGAAAGGACACATGCACCCCCATGTTTATAACATTATCAATAATAGACAAATTATGAAAACAGCTCAAATGTCCGTGGACTGATGAATAGTTAAGAAAGACATGGTGTATACATACAATTGACTATTACTCAGCTATCAAAAAGAATGAAATCTTGCCATTTGCAATGACATGGATGAAACTAGAGTGTATGATGCTCAGTGAAATAAGTCAGCCAGAGAAAGACAAATACCATATGATTTCATTCATATGTAGAATTTTAAAAAAACAAACAAACAAACAAAAAACAAAATACATGAACATAGGGGAAAGAAGAAAAAAAAAGAGAGAGGGAGGGAGGCAATCCATAAGAGACTATTAACTACAGAACAAACTGTGGGTTGCTGGAGGGGAAGTGGGTAGTTATGAGCTAAAGCGGTGATGGGTATTAAGGAAGGCACTTGCAATGAGCACTGGGTATTGTATGTAGTGATGAATCACTCAGTTCTGCACCTAAAACCAATAGTACACTATATGTTAACCAACTAGAATTCAAACAAAAACTTGAAACAACAACAAAGAATTGGGATCAGAAATAGAAAAAGTTACTTGAGGTAAGTGACCGAGAGGGTGACACATATCTGGAGACACACACAATTTATTCCAGCTTTTGTGAAATCATTTATCTAAGACAAGGTTTAAACTCAAGCATCTCAGGGGCCAGGCCTGTGATATAGATGAGCGTAACTGGTGGGGGAATTGGCGAGGAGTGGTGACTATTGAAAACTGGAGAGTAATGTGCTCTGTTATTCACTTCCATGTATTTGTGGCCATCTTCTGGAATTTCGTAAAAAAGTCAAGAAGCCAAGAAATTAGTATGTGAAATTCATCCATTTTCAAATGTCTCTTCAAATATTTTAAAACCCTGTGAGACCCCCAAGGTATGTATGTAGTCTACATTATAACCTCCAGGTGGCCAGTTTGCAACCTCAGCTCTAAGTTCATTAAACTTATATTATGTCTACCCAAACTATAATTCCTGTGGGGGGGGGAATCTCCCCCCATTAAGGGACTGGTATATGTTTATTTTAGTCTTATTAAGGCTGAATATGATAATTCAATATGTATTTGTTGAACAAATGCTGAGAATTGCCCATCAAAGTAAAAACACACTTTCCTCTTTATGCCCTTGTAATATATCAGGTTAATATAGTTGATGGGTCTATAGATATGCTCATTCTTAAACCATTGTGAAACTAGTTTAAGTTTGAGTCTTTAAAAATAGGAGAAAATACATTTGCTATTGCAGTATGTTGATGGTTGGAAATTCCCAACTTCATGGCATTGATAATTTCTATTTCTATCAAATTTTAGTGATGATCAAATGTTCTAAGATCAATAATTTTTAGTTTGTCTACCTTTTTCTTTCATATAAATGAACAAGTTTGTGCATATATATTTTCCCCCAGAATTTAGTTTTTCATTTGGCAGAGTGGAGTAAGACAAAGGAACTCATGGTATCCCTTATTCAAGCCAAGATATCTTGGAACAATATTGCAGATTTTGTAATATCTGCTTTAGGCCCTACAGTCTTCCTCTAGGCCCATGTTCAATAGCTTCCTTGAGTTAGTTTTAAATTATTTTGAATGAAGCATTCAAATCTGCATTTATTAGCAATGAATTATTTAACTTTTTTGTGTAATAAATGTAATTCATTATAAAATGTTTTTGTTGTTGTTTTGGTTTGGTTTTTTAGTTGCTGTTTGCTCAGTATTTTGAAAGGAGGGAGTTCGTGCAGCAATTATCAGGGTTAAAATTTTTGTCGAGGTGTAAATCGGAGGAAATGGCTTAAATACTAAGTTTTTTATTTGTTTTTGTAATGTGTGATTTTAGTGTCTGGATTCAGCAGGTTCACCTTCCAGATACCTGCACACAAAATGGATTGACATCATTCTCCGGTGATTAATTAGGCAGCACAGACACCTATGTGTAAAAACAGGTCCTGACCCAAGCAAAACCTGCCAGACGCCCCAGACAGATCTTAAAGCTCTCGTTATAAGTTCTTGTTCTTGAAGTGGAATACCATATTGATTTTCTCTGAAGTAAGACAGGCCAAATCTGGACTTCCGAAGCTCACTGACTGTTTGGGGAGCTCATTGTCCCAAAGGGAACGCTTGAGAAATAATTTCATCATTGCAATTTAGCTGGGATACTTTGGCAATGTGTGGATTATGACAACTAAACTTGGGTGCTCTGGCTACTGTGCTCTTGGCTGCTGTTCATGCCTCTGCTATAAGGTCATATTGTATGTGGAGGCAGTGGATGGCCTTATCCACCGCTTAATATATGTCTTCTATAGGCCACTCTGTCAGCCAGCCATATTGCTTAATATTTGTGCATATCATGTATGAGATGATGATCAGTGTGTGCAAGTTGTAGTAGAACAGCTCTAGTGACATGTTCACTAAAGCCAAGTAAGAAATGTCTGTATAGATTAGGTGGACTGCAAACGATGGTGAAAGTCTGGGTGAATGTGAGGAATGTGTCACCTAGAGGTGGTTTTAATGCTCTAGGCTGAATCGGGTCAGTGAATGAAAAGGGCAGGAAGTGGGACTAAGAAATGGTGTGGTGGAGGATTATTACTGATCAGTCTGGTGTGGTGGAGGATTATTACTGATCAGTCTTAAGGTTTAAAAAAAGCATGAGATTTTCTTATGACCAGAAGCTTATTTATCTGTAAATATTGCTGCAAAAATAGGAGAGAATTTGGGGATAGGTATTTATTAGGGACCCATTTCTACCATTGCATGAAATAATGTTAGATATCTAACAGTGATTTTTGTTCTGCTTTACTGACAGATAGCAAGACTCATTAGCTAGGAAAAAAAAATGGGATGAAGAAAAAATAGGAATGAGTTGTTCTCATGGCAGAAAGGAATTTCTGATTAAGCAGTATATCTAAGAAGATAATCACTATCTTGCCGTTCAAAGTCTATTTAGCTTAGTTTCAAGCCACAAGTATTTCCTTAGACATGGCTAACTAAATGAAGCATAAATATAAGATGTATTTCTTAATCATTTATATAAAATGTTTATTTTCAAGAAATATATACTGATAACATTTTCATTGACATATGTTGATACCATCGGTACAGCAAGGTTTACAAAAAAATGCAAAACTTCCAAAACTAAATTATCATTGCGTATCGTAAGTAAACATGACAGATTATTTAACAGTTATAAAATTTATTTTCTGAAAAAGTGCTTTTGTTCATGGTTTAAGGGAAATGAATATCTTCCTTCTTTTTGTCTAAGAGCCTTTTGAGAGTGTCTGTGAAATGAGAATTCTCACGCCTCCTTGACTGGCTTGTGTTATAGAAAATGTAATGATATTGCAAAATACCTCCAGTGTCTAGAAAAATCTATGTATGTGCTCAATAAATGTTTATTTGTCTACCTTATCTCCACTATGGTCCCATTTTATTCTGTAGGTATTTACAGGACATATTACATGGTGAGTTTCAAGGTTGTAAAGTTGAATTTATTTAAAATCAAGAAATATTCCTATGTAAGTCCTATATGCCAAATCCCACCGGACCATTTGAACCACAGAAGATCACACATAGTTCTCCAAGTAATCACATGAACTTTGTAAACTTGGTGCTTCTAATCATTCTCTAAAATGCTATTAACTCCTTTATTGCATTAGTATCCAAAGCATCTGAAGATACCTTATTTTTTACATTTATAGTACATTCAAATCATTTATATTGTCTGATAAATAATGACCCCTTTTGGAATAAGTATCATGTGTCCTTCAAATTTGTATCTCTATTGCTAACAGTGAGCCTGGTCTGTTTCAGGTATGCCATAAACAACTGGTGAGTAAATATAAATTTAAACCATTAACTATTAACAAAATAGAAAAATCAGACAATGAAGTTGTGCCCCAAGAAGGCAGGTGTTAACTCTTCATTAATGCCCTGATGAATGAAGTATGGAATTTAAATACTCAATACTCACCAAGGATATAATACCAGAATGGTGTGTAATTTCCAAAGTACTAAATGTAACTCCTCCTTTCTTTTCCCAATCAAGAAACATAACCAGAATGCAAGTGAGTGTTATAATATTATTAAGACACAACCATGAATTTATTAAAAAAAAAAAAGAAAATCATTTACAAATTTCTCTGATTCCTCCAGAAGCATGCTCCTAAAAGGAAATGATTTTGAAGAAAATTTTCTCAATAATGTTACACTCATTACTATTTTTATAAGGAAATATTTTTGTTAAGAGACAAGTCAGAATAAGATAGTTCAGAGAAATTATTAGCCTTTTGATGTTGCCAGCAAGGCTATATTTTATTTTTGTAAACCCACGATGAATACTGAAGTCTCTGAAAAGTTCTGCAGTAAATGGATTCCTTGGTAAACACCTAACAAGCATTTACAATTGCCATGTACTGACTATAATTATCTCTTGTCTTAGTCCTGAAGTTCAACTTATCTGTATTTTTAGTTAGATCGCTTATTCTCTAGTTTTGGACTGGAACACCATCTGCCAGAAGATTCTCAAACTTACTGAGGAAATAAGACGGTTGCTTGATTGTGGAGGGGTCTGGCTTTCACCCACATGGGAGGGAGAAAAGATATGCCATTACATCCTCCAAATTAGGAAAACATTTTGGCAGTTTGAGATCATTTCAGTGCCCATGTGTGTAATTCCATAATATATGTTGCCTATGCATTCACTGTATGTGTTTCCCACCCTTCACCCCCATCCCGGAAGGACAGAGTAAAGCAGAATATATGATTTAGCATAATTTATCATCTATCCCACACTACTAACTTTAATTTATTTCTATGGTATTAGTCAGGATAGGTTGAGTTATACCAAGCTATCGAACAAATCCTGCATCTCAATGACCTACGACAAAGCCTTATTCCATGGCCATGCCACATACCTGTTGGGGTAAACTAGGAACTTCCTTCCACTTTCACTTCACTAAATAAGGCCAGGGTTGACAGAGAAGCCATGATCTGGAAACTCTCATGTCAGCAGTTCCATGTTTCTACTCAGGAATGTCACTTCCACACACGTTTCTGTGCTAACGTGAGTTGCACACACATGTAGCAACAAGGGTCCGGGAAAGCATGATTCCCTCTTCTACACAGCAGCTGAGAAGAGCTGAATATTACTGAATAGTAAATGCCACCACAGTAGTATTCCTGAGACTAAGTGCCAAATTGAAAATAATTACTTAAAATAAAATAATAGATTTATTAAAAACAATAACAAAGGAATAAAGAAGACTAAAGACTGCAGTTAGCCTATCCTGCAGTTGCCAGGAAAAATAGCATTAAAATCCTAGCACTAATAATTACATCACATATCACCAAAAAGTTTATAACAAAAGCACATTATTACAGCATAGCAAAATGCATCTGTAAATCTTCTTTCCAAGTTAAGGTGTTTTGATGACTTTCCTCATAAAAATCTACTCCCCCCCCCCCCAAAACTTCTGATTGGGAAATACTTATGTTGTTTTGCACAAGGCTTTTCAAAACCTTAAACTCTAAATTCTTTAATAAGTGTAATCGGTATAGTGGAGAGTCTGATGTAATCCACAAAATCATTTAAATTTTGTCTTAAAAACATTGCAAAGGAAATGACATTTTACAGATTCTCATTACTCTCTTGAAAGTGTTGCAAATAGGTTTTTGGCCAAGAAGAGTTTCTAATATTCAGCACATGAGTAAGGATGCATCCTCTGAGAAGGATGATGGAGATGGATACTCCTATGGCTTATACCTCCATCGCTAAT
Organism: Mustela lutreola; assembly: GCF_030435805.1. Lineage (NCBI taxonomy): Eukaryota > Metazoa > Chordata > Mammalia > Carnivora > Mustelidae > Mustela > Mustela lutreola. The sequence continues at coordinate 37,846,919 of NC_081294.1, forward strand.
GACAAGAAAAAAGAAAGAACCAAGAATGCCTAATTTAGTTTGGTGAGCAAGGCAAGAGTCACTAGAATTTAGTCCACTAAGACGGTAAAAAGAATTCGAACATGTAAGGAAAACTTTGCTCTTTTGTTGGAGTTTTGACTCTTAGGGTCCATTTAGACAAGCGAATCACATCCCAAACCTGAACCGGGACCCTGACTTGACACTTATTCTGAGGGAAGATTGCCACCTACTGGATCGCCAACACCACTCCCTCAGGTCTTATCAGTGCGTAACTATGGTTCCTTTAAAATTACATACTTGAAAAATAAAACCTTAATTTGTCCACAGATTCTTCCCAAATGTATTTCAACAGAAGCTCCTGGATGGGAAATTATTTTGGCCATCCTCCAGAAAGAGCTAAATGTAAGCTGCTTCAACACTTGTTTCTCACTTACAGCTGTTCTGGTATGATAGAGAGAATTCTGATTTTCCGAATATCCACAGACGTCAGCTGCATATCCTACCTCAATCAAATCCAGCGTTCACGTCGGATTTGCTATAGACGACTGTTCTTTAAAAAATAGTGAAGTGTGTCCCTGACTACTTGAAGCAGTTCTTCTAATCTTTATAAAATTTTCAGTTTTAAACTATTCCGTGGACTACATATGACGAGTACGTGGATATAAAGAATAACAGAGCAACTTATAATGTCTTCTTATGAGCAGCAAAGCTGTTGGTGATTTCTCCGAACAAATGGCACAGACGTGAGATTATGCATCTCCGCTCTGTTGTCACTGTGTAGCCTTTGACACATAAGCAAGAGATTCTGGTTCTGCCTTCTGTATAGGTGAGAGAAGTACAGATTTGAGGCGACTTGTAACACCCCGGTCAGTTTGAAAGGAAAAAGTGTTTTGGGGCACCTGGGTGGCTCAGTGGCTTAAGCCGCTGCCTTCGGCTCAGGTCATGATCTCAGGGTCCTGGGATCGAGCCCCGCATCGGGCTCTCTGCTCAGCAGGGAGCCTGCTTCCTCCTCTCTCTCTCTGCCTGCCTTTTTTACTACGAATGACCTCTCTCTCTCTCTGTCAAATAAATAAAGGAAAAAGTGTTTTAAATATTAGTGAGTCATTATAATTGGTGATATTTTAGTAGATCAGTATAAGAAAAGACAAAGAGGAGATTTAAATGCATCAAGCAACAGAATGAGGACTGCTGCCAACTGAAAGAGTAAATCTAGTACAAGAGTGTTTAATGAAAAAGAAGGAAAAGTGGAGTCCACCTAAGGGATTAAGGAGAATTATTAGGAATGAGAGTAAAAAGCAGAAATCGTAGATAAAAAAAATAGTAGAGAGGTGACTATGCAGGAAACAATATGAGACAGAAATAACAAAAGAGCAAAATCAAAAATTTGGGATTAAACAAATTAGCAGTGTGATTTGGGGCAGGTTCTTTAACCTTGCCAAAGACCAGTTTTAACTTCTATAAACTGGGAATAACAGTGTCTCCATAAATTTCTAATTAAATTAGATAATGCATATAAAATGCTTAAGAAACAATAACTATTTTCTCATTTTACTCTTCCTTTGAAGAGGTTAAAACAAAAATGACCGAACAATGAAGACCTTTGGCCGTAAAGAGGGAAAGCACGCAAAAGAGAGAGAAAAAAGAGAGAAGCAGTAAAAAATGTTTTAGAAAAGGGGAGCTGAAATAAAAAGAATTGAAATGGTAACAGTAGCAGGAAAAACAAGACTTTGATGAGAAAATTGTTGCCATGATAAGAACAGCGCTGACTCAGTATGATATCCACACTCTCAAAATAAAGTAAATATGCAGGCAAAAACCATTTGTGTTGATCAGACGGCCCCAAATAACCAATTTAGCTCTTCTCAAGCCCTCCCACCTGTATGAATGCTAGTTCTGGTTTTTAATCTGTCAATTTCCCCCTCACCTCTCTTTAAGCTACACTTTCACTTTGCAGCAACTTTCTGGACATTTCTATTTGAATACCTTACCCACATCTCAAAGTCAAGACTTCCATACAGAATCTTACTATCTTCATTACCAAACTCGATCCTCTCCCAATGAGCTTTTTTTCTCTCCAACATTGCCTCACTTTTCTCCCAGAACCGAGGTTACTTGGCTCAGTATGTCTACGTTTTGTTCTCTTGCTCTGTTAACCACCCTCTGCAATGCCACGGTGCTATGTTTGTGGTAGGAATGGTGGTGATAATAAAGAAAACCAGAATGCACATAGTTTTGTAGCGTTTTCCTGTGCAGAGCATTACTCAGTCTTTACCCAAAGCTTCTTCTGCTGAATGGATCTCACTAATTCAAGTATTGTCACCATAATCTTGGCAAACGTGTGTCCTATTTCTTGCCTGGAATATACATGCAGTGTCTAACATGGCTTAAGGGTCTTCAGTCAATGCTTAAAAGAAAATGATTAGTTTTTCCTAAAACTAAAGTATATATTCCTAACTGGAATATTTAAAATATTTCATGATCTTTCACAACTTAGGTTCTTAGACTAATTTTCATTTATATCTTCTCCAAAACCTCCTTCCTGACTGCTTTTTCTCCAGGATGACTCTGTACATGTTTCTTTGTTTTTGTTTGTTTGTTTGTTTGTTTGTTTTTCTGTGTCCATCATTATCCCATTCATACTTCAAGACCTTGACCTAATGTGAATTTTCCTATGATCCCTTGCCCAGAGAGAGACTGCTCAGCAGGGAGGTGCCAAGTAGCAATCTCTCAGGGTACCAGAACATCACTAGAGTAAATTGGAGCTATTTCTGACCAAAAGGATGTATACATACATGTATCTTTAACTGCACATAGTGATTCAGATGTAATGTCTTTGGAAGGTCATCCGATTGCTACTGAGACCAAATAACATGTAGTGTAGCTTTGTTTATTTAAAATTCGTGATCTATTTCATCATCAAAATTTCAACCTTTTCCAAATCATTGTCTAATTCGGGACAGGAATTTAAAAAAGAAGAAGAAGGAGGAAGAGGAGGAGGAGGAGAAAAAGAAAGAAGAAGAAGAAGAAGAAGAAGAAGAAGAAGAAGAAGAAGAAGAAGAAGAGGAGGAGGAGGAGGAGGAGGAGGAGGAGGAGGAGGAGGAGGAGGAGGAGGAGGAGGAGGAGGAGGAGGAGGAGGAGGAGGAGGAAGAACAACAACAAAAAATAAAGACACTAGGTCCTTTTTTTTCTTTTTTCCAGAACAATGACTCTTCATTTGCAGTGAAGAAACAGGTAAGTGAATCTATTTCTCTACATATTTATTAATAGAAAAAAAAATTTCTGCTCACATCTACTACATGGATACTGAATGAAAAATAAAATATGTTTTGAAAGACTTCTGAATTTACTTGCCTGTTCGGGCTTTCAAATGCTTACTTTGCTCCAAACTTTGTTTTTTATCATACTTACTGCCTTTTTTTCATAGAATTGAGCACAGGTTTGTCTTCTCTAAGTCCCAGGAAGACAGACTTTTTATCTTGGACAACTTTGTGCTAGGACAGAAATATGAACACAACCTGGAAGTAAATAACTATACCCTTCCTGTTCGTTCCTGGGCACAGGGCCTAGTAAAAATTGGCATTGGGTCTCACATAGACATAGGTGATATAGTGGAAATGTGTTATGAAGAGTTAAAATAACTACTAATTTGAATTTTAGTTCCTTCCATTATAACTAACGGCATGAAATACTCAGGATTTCATGCACACACACACACATACACGCATATACATACACACAGTAAATATCAGATTTAAAGGTAGAAATAATCTGTTTACCCAATAAGAACCATTATGTTCATAAATGCCAAGTGTTAAAAAACACATGCAGCTGTGTGAGTTTTTTAGTTTTTTTCCCTTGAATTTTAGATTTATAAAAACCATGTCTCAGCTGCTACCTTTCAACAATTTTACTCTGAAGCAATAAATAATTCAATGTGCTAATTTGACAGATGACTCTCCAGGAGCCTCCTACCATTACTAGCATCATTAGGCCATAATATGTGTGACGAGGATGGGCCATTCAGCAAATGTCCTTCACTTGTTTACCCCTAAAGAGCTGTACTCTGCACAATTAACTAATGAAGCATTATGGGCCTTTTTTTTCCCTTCCCTCCTATTTCAATATATCAATGCAGAGTCTGAGGGAAAATATATTCTGTTTCCTTTTACTAAATAAGTATTTATGGGATGGTTAAGACTCCACTGTAGCTTCCAAATGAATAAGGGGAAAGTAATAAGATGGTCAAAATGGATCATCATCACTTTATTATTATTATTATTATTATTATTATTACTTCCTTTTTCTTCCATGGTTTGTGAGGAAAATGCAAAAGCAATTTGGTGTTGAAGTGCCTAAAAAAAAAAAAAAGAAAGAAAGAGAGAGAGAAAGAAAGAGAGAGAGTAACTGCAAATCACCTACTTAATATTTGCTGATTATCAGGAACTTGAACATTGTCTCCATCAAGTTCAGAAATTTCATCCTCACCTAAAAACTTGATCACATGTGAAGTTTCTAAGACTCATATTTGACTTCAAAATTTCAGTTTTAGAATTACTAAAATACTACTGTGAATATTCCAGTTGTGTGTGTATGTATGTATGAATCCATCCTTACCATCCAAATCAGCAAAGTATGTGCCTACAGATGCTCCAAGGAAGTCCCTACATCCATGTCTAAATAGTTTCAATTAATTTAAACAAAGAAAATCAGATGGCTTGCCTGTTGTTATTATTTCACTAAACATTTGATTGCTAGAACATTCTGTTGTTGGGGGGGAAATTGCCTGAGGTGAAAGTGATTTTAGGGATCTCTTTCTTGTATTTGCAGAGAAGGTATTCTGGTTCTTAAGAAATGAATGCATCCTTCATGTTCCTGCATTGGTTCGTGGGTTAGAATGTGGAAAATAAACTTTGTGCATAAAAATATGCACAAAGCATATCAATTGGAAGAAAATTAGGGTGATACCAGAATTACAGTTTTCCATTTCTAGCCTTCATTAAGACCCATGGAAATGTTATTTCCCAAAAGTAATAGTCACAGCCTTTCTTCTTAGATGTAAACTTTTTTTTTCAGTTGACAAGCCATGTCCAAAGACAATTACTGTCATGTTCCTCTTCGCACAAATAAAATAATAATAAATTATAATCATCATGGTGATATGAATTAATAATAGCTATAATTTATTAAGATCTAATTCAGTTTAAGCCCTTTATGTTTATTGTATGAATGTGGAAAATATGAAACAATGGTATAAGGAACTTCTTGGTTCCTTTATGAACCTTGAGGCTACAGAATATATTTAAATTAAAAGAGTAAGAGAACTAGTATATTTCAAGAGTTCTGAAAATAAATTCTGATAGATTATCAATATCATGTCACCTTTATATGGTTTCAAAATTACTATAAGCCACATAACTCCACATTCTATCACACTTGAATAATGTATTCATTAATTCTTTTAGTAGAATAAATTTTAAACATGGTAACTCAAAAATGAGTAAATTCAGTGGAAAAATAATTTGAACCCCTTTTTTCAATGTCAATGTTCCCAGTGGTCTTACTACAACCTTATGATAAATTATAGATGCAATGAAACTCTGACAATATTTTTTATATTTTGTACTTAATGAAATGGATACTGTTTAAAATATTCACTTTTCTAGCCACATATAAAAAGGGAATAATATTCAATGAGCATGTAAACCCAATTTTTCAAAATGTAGTTAAAAATGGAAAAGGTTACTTGAGTGACAAAGAAAACAGTGTTAATTTGCTTCTTTATTGGGGAGAAAATTATGCATCATCTTTAGAAAACATAACCCATCCATGAAAATCTGAGAAATATTAGTAAAAAGGTGGAATATTTTTAACTAATGATAATAAAGGAATTTCACAAGACTATATCTGAAAAAAAAAAAGAAATCCTAAAGATATCTGGGGCAAAATTTCTTTAGAAGACATGCTAATCACATTTATATGCAAATGCCCTTCCTTTCTATATGAAAGGTTTAAGTAAATTTGTTAAATGTGAAGGAAAACTATTTCACTATTGGAAACATGTACTGAACCTCTTTATCTGTTATATGCAGAATCTACAGTTTAACCCAGGTAGTCTATTGAATGCAAAGGGACCAAAATATGGAATACCTTATAGAATAATTCAATGCTTCATAAACACTGAACAAGCAAATTTTATTTTAAATGTTTGGTCATTTATTCACAAAAACTATCTAGCAAAAATAGCATGGGTAGGAATATCACAGCTTATAATTAATAAAATTACCTCTACTTTTTTTTTTTTTTTTGGCTTTTGGCATTTGAAATATTCCAAATATCATTAACAATCACTGAAAGTTACTAGCAAATACTGCATACAGAAGTTTCTTTTATAATATGGTTTTCATTCTAAAAAACCCCCACTAAAATTTAATAGTCATTTGGTCACTGAAATTAAAAAAAATTATAAGTACTCAAGCAAATATGTACAGTTTCCATATAAATTCACCTGTAATTAACAGAATTTAACCAAAACTGACACAAACTTTATTTAAAGACTTCTAAATGAAATAAATATTCCTACTTTTTGTAAGAAAAAAATAAAAGCCACATGTGGTGTTCTGCTAGAGTTTTACTCATTCTTATGTAGTAATTTCTTCTTTTTAGTTTGACTCTGCTAAAAATTCAATAATGTACCATGAAAAAAATCATAGCTATACTAAATACATCCTAGAGAGGCACACTCCCATAGATACGTCACTTAAATACAGACTCACAGTTCATCAAAGATGTTTCTGTTTATTTTGATATGTTTTGTTAAAGAAATCCATAGTGACAATGATGACCAAAGAGACCAAAAAAAAAAAAAAAAGGAAAAGAAAAGGAAACAACAACAACAACCAAAAACAACCATTCATCCATTCATGGGTAATTGAATTCCCTCATATTTCAGAAAAAGACTGCCTATCTGTAGGGCTGTGTGTTATTTGAATAACTTTCCTTAAAATGCTTTTCCTTATAAGATGGGGAATTGCAACAATGTTTAAGAACTCAAGGTCAAAATATTTTTAAGTTAGTTTATTTGATGGATGCATTGCCATGAGGAGGCACCCCTCCTTTTTCTCTTCCCCTATTCCCATAAATTGCCTTTAGACTGGATGTTTATGGCCCAATGTAAAGAACAAAACAAGGAGGTAATTAAGTCTAGAATTGCCTGCTGTTGCCCATGAGTCAAGCCACCCGCCTTAAGACTAGGAGTTCTCCCGAATCCACAAAGAAGGAGCCTTGGTTCTGCAACAAAGCTAAGCAGCAAGACATCATTACCGTTAATTACCTGATAAACAAAGAAGACTTGGTGTCGGTGGCAAAACACTAAACTCCAGGCGGCAGCTGATGCTGTAAAAGACAATTGGCCTTACTTTGTCCTGTTGAGCATTGTGCGGTGAGATGATCCACCTCCATAAAGAGCTCAAGTAATTAGACTCCAACCACTGTGTTTATACGGGCTGCACTTTGTATGGTGCCCTGATAACAACAAACAACCTGTCCACTGGAGACAGGTGGCATCTACTAAACATCAGATGGGGTAAAAAAAGGACATGCTTTCAAATAGCAGTTCATTAATTTATAATCACAAAGGACAAAGTACATGAAGGCAGGTGAGAAATACGGAAGCACACTGAAGTTTACAGCTTCCTTAATAAATAAATATGAATTAAATAAAACACGAGATCTATTTCACAAAATAATAATTGGCCTTTGTGAACTATCTTGGGATATACTCACATCCAAATATTTTAACAAGAATATATGTATGTAATATACATATATATAAAATGTGCATATACATATATATAAAATGTGCATATCTACTCTGTAGATATGTGTATACATGCACATACATTATTGTTTTGCTTTGTTTTCATCTTTTTCATTCCTCTTGTCATGGATTTTTCATGAAAGCCAAAAAGAAATAGGTAAATAGAACAGGGTGGCACACATGAAAAAGTCAAGCTCAGAGAATATTGTGCCATGGAAGACCAGTGTCCAGATGGGGAACATGGGGCTGAGTAGGTTTGAGTGCACCAGAGAAGGTGAGGTAGGATTGTAGCATCATCACATATACCTGGCTACTTCCTTATCAGCTGGTTAGCCTTAGGTGAGACTTTTCAGATTTGTTTTCCTTTTATTCGTAGAATGAAGTTAATAAAGTTAATAATGCATTTCTGTCAACATCATTGTAAAAACTACCGGGCACAGCGTATACACAGCTTAGCAAATGCCCAATATGGAGTAGGCTCAAAGCAAATACTGGTTTTAGTAGGTGACTTGGAATAAATTCCTTACTTTGGAGGCAGCTGACTACTTAAGGCATTAAGAAACACAGAGAGGACCAAAGCTCAGCTGGTTTGGTGAGCATGTACAGGAAACTTTTAACATTCTCCGCTGGGAGAATCTCTACCAGCTAAAGGAAGAGAATGGAAAGCTCAGAATCTTGGAATCTTTACTACTTCAGACATTCCTTACATACTTTACAGGATAATGGGATCATTAAAGGCACTGAGTTTGTAGGCAGAATGACCTAAGTTCAATTCTAAGCTTTGAGCTTATTAGTCCTGTGTGCTTGAAAACTTTTTAATTTATGTTCTCACCTTAAAAAGAAAAAGAGAGAGAGAGAGAAAGAGAGAGAGAGATACAAGGCCAAGATATACTTGAGAACATGAACCATCTAAGTTTGAATCACAGCTCGACTATTATTCACTTTTATCTTTGATTCAATAGTCTCATCTACCAAATGGGAATGATAACTACTTTATAGGATTGTTGTTAGATTTAAATGAGTCATTTTATGCATAGCCCTTAGAATAGTGCCTGTGTTATGATTTGCTCTTGTTACCTGCTACTTAGGGACTTTTAAGGCCCTTTCAAGTTGAGGCCTTCCCTACATGTGATATGAAATATTATTTTTAAGAATCACTACCTGCACATGGACACCACTGTCATGCCCCAAATGCTCTCCATGTTTTTCTAAAAGACTTTAACGTGTACCTTCAAGTTTGCTTACAAGATAGTCAGTCACCAGTATGGCCACTGTAATTATCACCTGACACTCTGTGCATTTTTCTTCTTTGGTTTACTCTATTTCAGGCCAAGTATAGCAAAACTACTTGACAGGGACCCTCTATTACCACTACTTTTACAGTATCCCAAGAGTCAGTATTTCAAAGTTGCTAAAGCTTCTCCTTCTTGTAGTGAATTCCCAGCAGACAGAGAGGGGAGAGATACCTCTGTAATTCTCACCACTCTTTTTTAACTGGCCCGGAATACTCTTTGTACCACAAGGCTTATGAAATTAGCTCCTAAAATCTACTTCCCTAGACTACCGTCCACCCATGGTCTGAAGGAAATCAAACCCAAGGTCATACTTCCCATTGCCATGGTCTCTCTCCTCACACATCATGCTTAAATAACCGGATGAACACAAAAACATTTATTAATGCAAATTATATGTCCCTCATGTGGATGCACAGAATCGATTTCTTTAATTTTATAGAAGTTAATCAAAGCAACTTTATATAATTGAGGCCTCTGAGACTGATCATTTCTTTTCTTTTCTTTTCTTTTTTTTAAGATTTTATTTTTTTTTATCTGAGAGAGAGAAAGAGAGAGAGAGAGCCCAACATGGGGCTCAGTCCCAGGACCCAGTTGATTAACCCACTGAGCCACTCAGGTACCCCTGAGACTAATCATTTCTGAATGACCGTAGACCACTGATTATAATGTCTTACTCCTTTGTTATAAACACAAATTTCTTACTTGCTTTCCGTGATAAAATGATTGAACTGTCACAGCACTCCATTTACTACTGTACTCGTGTATAGTAAACTTTTCTGAGCTTTTTATGACCGTCAATAATTTACATACATAACTCTAGCACTGAAGTGCACACACTGCAATTCTATGGTAACAAAAGCAAGCCTGACATTTAGCTAAGTAAGCATCTGAGCAAAATCCACAAAGAGGGGCTGCTGGGTGGCTCAGTGGATTAAAGACTCTGCCTTCAGCTCAGGTCATGATCCCAGGGTCCTGGGATTGAGCCCTGAATTGGACTCTCTGCTCACTGGGGAGCCTGCTTCCTCCTCTCTCTCTGCCTGCCTCTCTGCCTATTTGTGATCTCTCTCAGTCAAATAAATAAATAAAATCTTAAAAAAAAATCCACAAAGAAAAGATAAAAATAATAACATATATATTGTGTTTTATACTTTTCTGTACATTAGCTCATTTAAAACTAAATTCAAACATAATAATTTTTAAACTCTGAATTCTAAATTATATATTCTGTGAAATTATCTCAATCATTTGCTCAAGAACAATCATGAGCTTTATGTAGAGTGTTTAAAATGTCTAAATTTCTTATCAGAACCCTTGTCCACTATTCAAAGAAAGGCCTGTTACATGTAGATTCCTGTTATTTTTGTCACATTAATTAAAACTTTCATCATAGAGAGTTTTGCTATGGTGTGTGCGTATACATGACATTTCAACAAAACATATGCCAAACGATATTGATAAGACCTTGGAAACGGAGACCAAAAAATTATCATTATATTAGCTTTTGTATACATTTGTCTGTCATATAAATGACCTAAATACGTGTTCTTAAAATGATAAAATAAAGTTGTTCAAATAATATAAGTGAATATTCAAGGATTAACGAGAGACTAAAAATTTTACTAAGGTGCAGTGATGCTTATGTGGAATTCAAGAGAAAAAACAAATGAGCACAGGGGAATGAAAAGAGAGAGAGAAAGTGGTAAACCAAGAAGCCGACTCTAAACTACAGAGAACAAACTGATAGTCACCAGAGAGAGGATGAGTTAAATAGGCGATGGGGACGGAGGAGTGCACTTGTGATGAGCACTGAGTGTTGTATGAAAGTGTTAAATCACTATTTTGTACAACTGAAACCTAATATTACACTGTGTTCACTAAGTAAAATTTAACTAAATAATTAAAAAAGAGAGAGAGAGAGACGTATATTTGAAAGAAAACCATGGAATCTTGTAGGTCTTGATACCGAGGCGATGATTCTGAGTCAGCACAACACTCTTTAGTCAACTTAAGAAACAGTCAGCAAGATAAAGGTAATGGTGTATATTCCTTAATTGTTCATGATATTGCCACAGCATTCTCATCAATGAAATGAAAAAGTTCTTGCCACTTTTTTGGCTTCTCTTGCTAGGCAGTTTACTATTACTCTCCAAAATGCATTCTCTCCGAAAGAAATTTTACCATATTTATAATAATAAGTCACCCTGAGTTTATTTGGACGTGGGTCGGGGGGATGGGCGAAATAGGTGAAGGGGTTTAGAGTACACCCATCATGAAGAATCATGCATAGAATCACTGAATCACTATATTGTACATCTGAAACTAATATAACACTATATGTTAATTATACTGGAATTAAAATTAAAAAATACCACTCTGAATTTGTGGAATGCAAGCTGTATTGTTTATAAATATTGGTGTTATATCAATTCTTCTATAGAACATTGGGATAGATATTTCCAAAAATCAAACCAGATCTCTGATTTAAAATGAACCATTCATAGGGATTATCATACAAAATAGAATTGTTCCAAATTTCAACAATTCTCATATTTTTGTTAACCTAATGTATACATTCAAGAAAACAGACTTTCTTTGTGTATGTTGACCAAATTTTTATGCTGAGGCAACAAATATTTACTGCTGTTTTTTGTTATGTGCATCATTCTCTTTGCATTAAATGACCTTTAGTCTCTAGTCTAAAGCAATAAAGTGAATGCTTCCTGTTCTATTGATTAGAGAAGGCCTATTTTCACACTAATAAAATGAGAAGCCCAGTTTCATAAAATACTTTTTTCTACCAGTGGCCGTAGGTGAACTGGGGACTTGAAAATGTTGGCAGAGGTTAACTGAGAGGACGGAGGTCAGATCTGTGGTAAATCAACTTCCAGGAACAAATCACTGGACACTATAAAAATCAGAAGTGGTTCTTTAAGAGACCAGCTTGACCTCCCTTAACCAGAAAATAACATCTGACCTGGCAGTGAAATTTATCACAACATTTCAATTAAAACTTGGCAGGCACACTAGCAACACGCTGTTCTTCTGCAGTTGACCTTGTGGTAGGAAAAACAGAGAAAGGAGGGGAAAAATGGATATTCTTACCTCATATTATATAATAAATATGACCTGTATAATAACATTTTCTGGATATTAGTCTAATATGCTAACTGTGGATAGCATACAACATTTCATCCTTGATTTTTCGTGTAGTTCTTTCAAATATCTGCTTCTTTATCATATCAAAAAAACAGCCAGTTAACTATTAAACAGTAACTTCTTTAGTGTTGTATTTGTTTTACATATAAGCAAATATTTGGAATTTGGCAGGCCAAACAAAAAGATTCTTAGGTATCTCCCATTATTTATTTATTTTTTTCAATCACTTATATGTTCTTCTAGATTTCAAGTAATTCATCTGGTTTTTCTCCCACATCTACCAAAGATGCCAAAAACCAAGAGAAAATTTATTTCCTGCATGTCAGTCCTTTTGGGTATAGTCATTGACATCTTATGCCCCAAATAAAGTACAGCATTTAAAGGTGTGTTTTTAACCTAAGTGACATATATGATCTTAGCAGTTATCACAATGGAAGTACTAGCAAAATGTGCACAGACTAACTCTAATGACATCACATTTTTGACAAGGGTCTTTATAAAGATTTAAAATAATCTTAGGTCACATAGAGAAGTTTGTTAGTTCCTTTCGATTTTTTAATTGCACATGTGGTTCACATGTGTAATAAAAGAGCCATAGAAACTAGGGACAAGGAGACAGAGACATTGTTTTCTTCTTTGCTAACAGTTACTGTGTGACCTATCAATGGTAAATCATTGTAAAACAAGATGGCAGAAATAGAATTTTAAAGATCTCTTTTAGCTTTTAATAGTTAAAGTTTTTAAATATTTCAGATATAAATAATAATTTTATTATTAGTTGTAGGGTCAGGATAAAACTCAGGGTTTTCTGACTTCTAGGCTACTGGAACATTGAATTTATAGGTCTCCGTAATACTTGAGAAAGAAGGTACCATGTACAAGTTGCCTTATCTAACACAGACAACAAACCCAATGTCAAATAGAAAGTGGTGCTTTAGCTGCGTGAGTAGGGGCAAAATATGTGGAAAGGAAGTATGGTCATTGTACCTTTATGATTAGATCAACAGATGCATGTAGATTTTTATTTCTATATTTAAAGTTATTTTATCAATTAAATTTTAATGATAATATTAAAATATATAATTTTTTCTTCTCTATTAGTTTTTCTTCTACATTATTCAGTTAATGACCATAGAATAAATATCAGTGTTTGTGTTAATATTTTTACCTTGAAACAAACTGGGATTTGTTGGTACTGATAAATCATCACAAGATCTTCAATGAAGTCTTGAGAGGAACTCTGTACATGAGAGAAGGTCAAACAACTCAACACAATGTGAAGATGGAAGTTTTGCAAGAAATCACAGGCGAAAAGTAGTGAGTAAATCAAAGCAGCTTATAACGCTCTGTAAAATAGTAGGCTGGAAGGAAAGGAGCCTGGAATGAAAATCTCCCCTTGCAGGCTGTGGTTTGGTTCTAACAAAACATTATCAGTTATTGCATTAATATTTCACCCGTGAATTTATTGGAATCTTGACTGTCTTTAATTTGTATCTTCTTTTTGCAGAAGAGACGCTGATCGAAAATAGAGGAGATGCAAAGTTGGGGGTCATGTCAATGATGGAAAAAGCTATGAAAGCATGTTTTCAAGGCAGACAAAGAGTTCCTTGATGATCACTTGAAGAAAGATTGAACTTTGAATATTCCTTAAAGAAGAAAGAAGTAGATGCTCTGAGAGAGAATAAAAAGTCTTTCAATTGAAATCAGTTTGAAGATACTGCCAAGATTAAACTGTGCTTTGTAGCATTTATGGCATCCTATATCATGGTTTCATATTATTACAATACCTGAAATAGAATTTTAAATCAACTATTCACAATTTCTGTATTAACAAAAAATATGTTTGCATCCTTAATTTAAATGATGCTGGTCAATATGTTGCTGAAAAGATATTTTTGTGGTGAGGTGACCATGAGATTTTGTACTCAAAACCCCCTTCAAAAGAACTTTCTGCAGGAAGTGCAGTTGGCTTGACAGCCTTCAGCAGCCACCCTCATTTAATGACTCAAGGTGGTCAAACGAGGCCCTGCTTACCTGCTGCCGCATGCACCCAGAGAGTGAGACTAGAAGTACTGTAGCTGGCCCATCCCCCCACACCCCTGGATCTGGGACCGCTGCTATAGGCAAATGTCTGGAATTTAGCTAAGCTACTCCATGGTATTGCTGCCTTGGCATTCATTTGTTTGGTCAAGGGGCCAGCAGGGACCTTACACGAACACTAGCCCTCTTGCACAAGCACAGGTCCTACCTAGACTGTAGCCATGGAGTCACAAGATGATGTAAATCCTGATAAGATTTCCCAGTGGCCGTTATGATCAAGTCTTCCCTACCTCCTAACACTTTCCCTTTATGGCTCCCTTAAGACCCCTGTGTCATATACCCACAACTGGCTTTTTTGGTTTAAATTGATTAATTCCAAAAACACTCTTCCCATAAACCCTAACCAAGTCTTGCACCCCAGATCCTGCTTCTGTCTGTCTACACTCTACCTTGAGCCACACCAAGTACTTCTTCCAGGGCCTGTGAGTAATAAATTCTCTTTTACAGCTCCTCTTTGTGGTCTGTAATTGAACCATGACTCACTATCCAGCACCCTTTGCTCCACTTAATAAGGATCAATTCCACAAATTCATAACATCAAGTTTGTTTAGTAGTTCCTCATCTGCCTGGTACAACCTTTCTCAGAACTGTGCTGTGGTCCAAGACTTTTCCTATCTCATTTTCCCTCTCATCCATCTCTCTCCTCGAGAGGACAAGACTGGTTCTGCATTCTGAAGCCTTTCCCCACCTACTCATGACCCTCCTTCTTTATCTCCTGTGCCCTTTCCTCGACATTCCCTCAAGCTATCACTTGCACTTCCAATCCCTTCTTGGGTTCTGTTTCACAGAGGACATAATGGACACATAGTGGAAAAGCTACAATTTTTAAGTTCTTGAGTCCTATTTCTTATGGCTATTTCTAGAGTCACATATTCACGTGTCATCAGAAGCCACATGGTTTGCTTTTTTTCCCCCCATTTTTATGCCACTTCTACTTTGAGTTCTTTTTTTTTTAATTTTTTTTTTGTTTCTTTTCAGTGTTCCAGAATTCATTGTTTAAGTACTTTGAATTCTGTTAGATTACTTCTTAGATTTAACCCTCATACAAATGGAAAAATATAATCCATTTAGTCTCAAATCAACATACAGAAATATTGAAAGCTTATTTTTCTCTTTTCTTCCCTATCTAATTTAATATGAAATAGAAGCATGATCCTAAATCACCGAAGATCACATACTCATTTTTGCAAAATTTTTAAGACATTAGTTTAGAATTGTGGAGTTTGTGATGAGATAAAATCCTCCACTCTGAATATCAATAAAAATCTCAATAATATTGATATTATTTGCTTAATATTATTTATTGAGTGATTACTATGTACTAATTTCTATAATCTACATGAATTGTTTTCACAAAATTATCAAGTAGCTATAGATCTATTCTATAGTCTTTCTAATGATAACTGAAGGAGGATTGCTTGCTAGAAATTCTTCTGTTTTTTTTTTCATTACATGACTACTTTTTTAGGTATTGGAAAAAAAATCTCTATATAATTGTTTAGTAATGTCATTCAGATTATACCTGTGAGCACCACCAATGCCAAACAATTGCCAAACAAAAGGCATATGGTTAAGATGATGACATTTTGAAAGACATATTTTATTATTGGAGACAAATCCTTTCTGTATTTATATCATCGCCTGATATAGCCAATTACTGATTGTTCATAAGCTCATTTTTTTCATGATGAGTAAGACCTCTGACATTGACAAGTACAAGAAGAATTGATAAACATTTAAAAAAAAGCAAAAAAAATCTACGAAAACCCCAAAATGGAAAGTTTAAATGAAAGTATCATAAAAGCATTGTTGATAAGTGATCTTTTAAAATTTAAATTAAATTAAACAAAAGACAACAAACTTATTAGCATATGCTTTGAATAATTTGGATAATTTAGAAACACTTCTTTAAATGTTTAATGTTATATACTCTACACATTTATGAGTAAAAATGTTTGGTGGAAGGGGACAGAGATCTTACTAAAAATGTATCATAAAATTTTTATATAACATAGGAAACTATAAATCTTTAAGCTAGATGACTTTTAGCTTTTTCAAAAATTCAGAATTGCTAGAAAAGAAAATTGTCTCAATTTTCATTGTAACATTTTTGTCTGAATATTTCATTTGAAGACACGGTCTTCAAAAGTTGTAATAGACATGATTATTAATGGCATTTATCTCTAGGAATTAAGCAGAGGGGATGGAATATTTCCATTTCTTACATTTTTTTTTATAACAATCTTTCATTACCTTTGTATTTACGAAAAAAGGAATTAGAACGCCAGTCTCCAAAATTTCTAAGTTCTCAGTATACTTTTTAAAATTTATTTATTTATTTATTTACTTTTTGAGAGAGAGTGAGAACAAGTCAGGGGAAGGGACAGAGAGAGAGGGAGAAGCAGACACCCCGCTGAGTAGGGAGCCTAATGTGGGGCTTGATCTCAGGATCCCAGGATCCCAGGATCATGACCTGAACTGAAGGCAGACATTCAACAGAGCCACCCAGGCGCTCCACAGAATACTTATTTTTACGCCATTGGTTTTCCAAGTGTATGTTAAATTACATATATAACATTTATATATAATATATAAAATTTATAAATAAATATATAAAAATAGTAAATGAAACTCAGAATATGTTCAATTTTTTAAAGCTTCATAATTTTACAGATCAAGAAAATGGCTCAGAAAATCAATTCAATTTTTCAAGTTTGTATGTGTACTTGGTGATACAGCCAAGTTAGACAGCCAGTCAGACTCAATCAGTCTATTATTCAGACTAGAATGTTTTAATGAGTATATCTCTACATAACATCCTATGTCGATGCTGAGGATACACTATCTATTGATAGTGGTGAATTGTTGCCAGAGTAAGCAAGGCAATTGCTGTCTTTGCCTCTGCAGGTAAATAATTGGAAGTCTTAAGTAGTATGAATAACAGGTACCAAGTGATTTAGAAATATGCAAGAGGGATTTCTGATCTCGTTGGAGAGGTCAGAGAAGGCTTTCCTGCAGAAGGGACACTTGGGTTAAAGCATGGATGGTATATTTTTATAGACACTTTTTTTTTTTTTTTAGCTTGACTCTTGTCCCTATGCCAGGTAGTAGTTTGTGTTAACATGTTCATTGCATCTTTCAAGCCATTATTCTCAGGTACTCAAAATTCCCTACAATTACTGCATTATACAGGGTGTCATGTTAACTGACATGATTTGCCAAATTGAAACTATAGTACTCATTAAGCAAAACAACACTCTTTTGAGTGTCCCTGGTTTTTCACCTGATTCATGTCTGATGCAAATTGGGTGTTGTTCTATATGGCATCTCTTTTATCTTTACATATCTTTTATCTTTACATATCTTTTATCAAATTAACAAATGTAACAATTTAATACAAAATTAAAAATTAACAGATACTTTAAACTTTCTCTGCTTGGAAGAGTAACTTTCTAAAAACAAGCAGAAAACAATTTTTCCCAGGTGGAGCTGCTTGGGCATCTGGACCCACCTTTGCCTGCAGCAGGTATTTAACAATTGTATGGTTAAAAACAATCAGGATTCTTTAGTTACAAGCATCAGGATCCACTTTGGCTAGTTTTAGCAGAAAACAAAAACAAAAACAAAAACTTTTTTTAAGGGTAGGAACAGAAGGTCTAGAGACCAGACACAGAAGATACTCAAGAACATTGTCAAGAACAATGTCAATTGTCAAGAACAATGTCAACAACAGAGGCTTTTCTTTAGAAAGCACATCATTGCCTTCCCTGCTTAGCATCCATGACATTCAAGATTACATGCTAGAAACTTGACCACTCTGCCATTCCTCAATAATCAAAAGTCTTCACCATTGTGAAGGGCTTTACCAAAAAAGGATCCCCATCATACATTGCTTGCATTAAAACCAAGATTTGCATTGAAGTCTTGATTAATAAAACCCAGTTCAGGTGTCAACAGTCTAGCTAGCCTCAAGGGAATCTGAAGATTAAAATTTTCCAGGTTCTGCATTGGGAATATGGAAAATTACAAAAACAAGAAAATCTATATAAAGATATTGGGTAGCTATATATAACAAAATTCCAGATTGCCCAGTATTAAGTAGGCTACAAAGTAAAAGTATTCTAAGAACAGTTTTTAGAAGTGTTCCTCCGCCTTTATATGTTAAATGAAGTCTAATTAAAATGCAAAATCTCCAAATACACATATAGACATCAGTGTGTATGAACATACATGCAGTTATTTGAATGTTGTAGGCATCAGTTAAGAGTGTGAGACTGTGGACTCTGAGAAACAAACTGAGGGTTTTGGGGGGAAGGGGGGTGGGGAGTTGGGTGAGCCTGGTGGTGGGTATTACAGAGGGCAGGTATTGCATGGAGCACTGGGTATGGTGTATAAACAATGAATTTTGGAACACTGAAAAGAAATAAAACAAAATGGAAAAAAAAAGAGTGTAATAAAGGTTTGTGATTAAAAGCCCATATTCAAAAGAAATTAATATAATAGTATTAAATATTTAATTGTATGTTGATAATATTAATGATATATTGAGCAATTATTAAATTTAGTACACTTCTATTGATAGTGGTGAATTGCTGACATAACAGATTATTATAAATTCAGTGGCTTAGACAACATAAAATTATTATTATTATTATTATTATTTAGATTTATTTATTTATTTTAGAGAGAGAGTATACACCAGAGTGGGGAGGGAGAGGGACAAAGAATCTGAAGCAGACTCCACACTTAGTGCAGAGTCTGACTGGGGACTCGATTCCATGATGCTGAGATCATTACCTGAGCCAAAACCAAGGGTCCGACACTTAACTGCCTGTGCCACTCAGGCGTCCCAACATAAAATTATTTTATAGCTCTGTAGGTCAGAAGTGTAAAGTCAGTCTGACTAGGCTAAAATGAAGGTGTCCATAGGGCTGCCTTCCTTTCTGGAAGTTCCAAGGGAAAATCCATTTCTGTGCCATTTCAAACTTCTAGAAGCTCTCCAGATTTCCCGGCTCATGGCCTCCCTCCTCCATCTTCAAAGTCAGCAATACTGCATCTGATTGTCCTATAGCCGCATTTTCCTGTGACCACAGCTGGGAAAGATTCTCCTCCTTAAAGGACTTATATTGATTATATTGAGCCAGATAATCCAGGCTAAGCTCCCTGTCTCAAGGCCTTTAATTTAATTGAATTAGCAGTATCTCTTTTGCCATGTAAGGTAATATTTACAGGTTCCTGGGGTTTGGAAATACGTTGTGAATATCTTGGGAGAAGAGGGGCATTAGTATGTCAATCTCAGGTTGCATATTCTGCTTAACCTTTTATGTTCAGTTACTTGGTGAAGATAAAAATGTAATTTGGAGATAGTAGAAAAAAATTAGATGAAATGTTAGTTTGCTCACAAGTATTTAAAAATCTTCCCTTAAAAAATGTCATTACTCAAAATGTACAAAACTTGTCATAGACCCCAAACAATAAACCTTCAATAGACTTTTTAGGACATGGCTTCTAAATGTCTTCCCTATCATATGAAGTGACAGTGTGATGATTCAAAATGTACTAATGACTCTCATCTCCTGGTAGGAGAAATAAAATGGATAATAAGCACTCATGTTACATAGTTTTGCATGTAAGTCACAAATGTATAAGCATTTTAAATATAAGATAATTCAAAATCACATTTCTAATGTTCCAATCTAGAGTTGACAATAATGAGTTGGCTCTACTTTGAATATAGTCAAGATTGACAAGCTTAAGTAATAAGATATTCTCCCTTCAGTTTGTTATCAAATTATGACAAAGTCCTATACAATATGTACACCAGACATAAATGCAAGGGAACAACTGAGGTTTTCTGACACAAGGCCTTAAGTTAAAGTGGTCAGTGTATCCTGGATGGGGTAAAGAACTCTCCAGATCAGAAAGGAGAGAACTGAAAGAGTCTTTGTCTCTTGTTACCATTAGGCTGGGAAAGCTATAATATCAGCCCTCAAGAGTATTCCTACTATCCTGTAAGGTAACTTCGTAGATCTTTGCTAGATTCTTCCATGTTCGATTTCTCGCTGTGCCATTGAAGCTACAGAGGGCCTACCATCACCTACTATAGTTTTAACATACACATTTATAAATTTTTTTGATCAATAAAATAGCCTTTAGTCATCTAGAGGGCACAATTTGCTTTTTAAATCATTTTAATATATTCTTTTTTTAAAAAATAGATTTTATTTATTTATTTGACAGAAAGATTAAGTAGGCAGGGAGGCAGTCAGAGAGAAGGGGGGAAGCAGGCTACTCACTGAGCAGAGAGCCCGATGCGAGGCTCGATCCCAGGACCCTGAGATCATGACCTGAGTAGTGGCTTAAACTACTGAGCTACCCAGGCGTCCCTATTTTAATATATTCTAACAAAATTTTTCTTGATGGGAATAGTAAACCTGACTTCAAAAGACATCCTTTTTTTTTTTTTTTCCCCAAAATGAACAACTTCTGATTTGTGAGGACCAAATAAAATCAATGATGTAGCATATATTCATCCATGGTGGTGTACTGATTCTCTAGAAAATGGAAAATACTAGAAAGTCTCCTGTTCTGTACTCATCAATATGTTGCTAAGATAATAAGATCAGTTTTGACTTAAGCAGCTGGGTTATTTTGGGAGACCAGTGCTCTTGTGATTGACCTTGAAGAGTAAAATCTATGAAGTAGATACATATTGTTACACACAGATATAATTTTTTTGGTTGAGTAATCATAAATGGAAATAAACGAATTGAATATTTATCTGAGGAATTTAGAAAGGAAACAATAAAATAAACCTGAACAAAGCAGAAGAAAAAGATTTATGAAGTAAAAAGCAAATCAAGGACAATATTACAGATCTGGTAAATGCATTGTTGATTTGATTTTTAGGAAAAGGCAAAACATTATAAAGGCAAAACATTTAATATAGTCAAGAAACATTTAAAAAGTAAAGGAATATATTAAAATATGAAGAATTAAAAAAAAATTCTTTAAAGATAACTTGGTTGAATATAACTGATAAAGTTTCATTATATTGTGTTCATTTTTATTTAGCATAAAATCATTTTATTTTTGTTTAAAACTTTTGATTTTATATGCTTTAGAATTTATATTGACAATGTAAAGCCAATGTTTTTATAAGATTCACTACACCATAAAATGTAAGGAGATCATCCAAACTGATGCTAAAGTACATGTGATTAAATTTCATATATCTTTGTGATAAAAAGTAAATAGACTTTATTTTTAATATGATTAATAGTTTAATTGAAACTATAGCCAATATTACTTTTATAGTTGAAACTTCAGAAATATATTTGCTAAAATTAAGTATTAGGGAAGCATACCCTTTACTACAAATGTAATTAAATATTTTATTTTTGTAATTAAATATTTTTCTTAAAATTTTAGACATTGCATATATGTAAGAAAAATAAAGGATCTGTTAAACAATTATATTTCTAAATTTAATTTGTCTTATTTCAATATAGTAACTATTTTGTTACTTCCAAGACAGTCTACTTAAAATTTAAAAGAAATTTAAGAGTTCTAAGTAAGGTGACTGGTTATAATATTTGCGGCACCTGAGTGGCTTAGTTGGTTGAGCATCTGACTCTTGATTTTGGCTCAGGTCATGATCTCAGGGTCCTGGGACTGATCCCTGTTCAGGCTTGTGCTCAGCATGGAATCTGTTAGTCTCTCTCCTTTCCTCTCTGCCCCTCCTCTCTCTTTCTATCTAAAATACATAAATAAAATCTTTAAAAGAATAAAAATAAATAAAAATAAAAAAGATTAATATCCACAGTGAAATAGTTTTCTAACATGACAATGATAGCCTATAGAAAATTAAAATGAAGAAAATCACACTCACTATAGCAATCAAAAATATGAAATTTAGCAAATAACCCTAAACAATGTATAGATATATATGATAAAATTTTAAAATATTGAATAATATGGATGAAGAAAAGTGTGTTTTCTCATCTTAGAAGTTAAAATTCTAAATCTTTATTAAGAAGTGTATACATGAAATATGATATAAAGTGTGTATAGTCTTAAAAATACATATACACGGGGCGCCTGGGTGACTCCTTGGGTTAAAGCCTCTGCCTTCGGCTCAGGTCATGATCCCAGAGTCCTGGGATCCAGTCCCGCATCGGGCTCTCTGCTCCATGGGGAGCCTGCTTCCTCCTCTCTCTCTGCCTGCCTCTCTGCCTACTTGTGATCTCTGTCTGTCAAATGAATAAAATAAAAAATCTTTAAAAAAAAATACATATACACAGGTCCTTTGACAAACTTACTCTCGGTTCATATGGAATGTAGAGAAGACAAAGATAATCACAAAGATTTTGATGAAAATAATTACTGAATGGGGAAATTCACTTTCAGGTATTAAGATGCATCATATAACTAAAATAATTAAAGAAATATACTACTCTCACTAAAATAGTAACAAAATAGACAACTAGAACAATAACACAAAATGGAAAGCTCGGAAACATACCTGAGAATATTTACATATTTTATGAATAAAATTGTTGTAGATTTAATCTATAATGTCATGTTTACCAAATGTTTATTAATAGGAACTGACAATTGAAAGAAAAAAAATTAATGATTAAAAATTAAATGAGACAAGCAAAACAAAAATACCCTAAAGACCATATAGGTAAACATTTACATAATTCTAAAACATGATTGGCATTTAAAAAAAAAAAACAGAGGTAGCACACAAGCATAAAATAAATGATTGACAGATTAATATTCTATCCATTAAGAGCTCTTAGGAACAAAATTTGAACATCCCAGGGAAAATTGAGCAAATGAGATAAACCAGTAAGTCACAAAATTTTAATCACTTATGTACCTTATGATCCAGTGATCACACTACTGGGTATTTACCTAAAGAATACAAAAATGCTAATTCAAAGGGGTATATGCACCCCTACCTTTATATAGCAGCATTATTTACGATAGTGAAGATATGGAAACAGCCCCAGCATCCACTGCTTGATGAGTAAAGATATATATACACAATGGAGTATTATTCAACCCCAAACAGAATGAAATCTTGCCATTCTCAATGACCTGGATTCATCTAGAGAGTATAATGCTGAGGAAAATAAGTCAGAGAAAGACACATATCATATGATTTCACTCCTATGTGGAATTTAGGAAGCAAAACAAATGAGCAAAGGGAAAACAGCAAAAGAAGGACAAACCAAGAGACCAACTTAATTATAAGAACAATCTACCCGACGGGAGGGACGTGGGGAGATGGGCAAAATAAGTGCTGGGGATGAAGGGGGGCACTTGTGATGAACACCCGGTGGTGTACGGAAGTGCTGAATCACTATATTGTACCTCTGACATTAGTCTTCCACTGTATGGTAACTAACTGGAATTCACATAAATACTTTTAAAAAAAGGTATCTTTGATTTTGATTAAATATGTAAGAGTTAAACTGTATATTATAGATTGGCTTAAATATATTTAAATAAGGGGCTCCTGGGTGGCTCCGTGGTTTAAAGCCTCTGCCTTCGGCTCAGGTCATGGTCCCAGGGTCCCAAGATCAAGCCCTGCATCGGGCTCTCTGCTCGGCGGGGAGCCTGCTTCCTCCTCTCTCTCTGCCTGCCTCTCTGCCTACTTGTGATCTCTGTCTGTCAAATAAATAAATAAAATCTTAAAAAAAACCACATTAAATTAAATTTAATATATATATATTTATTTAAATAAAATAAAAAAATAATTAAATATATAGTTAGGCTTAATATTTACTATTTAAATATTTACTACTTTGATGATTTTCAGTACATTGTCTTAATTCTCCATGCATTTGTTTCTTCATCTGAACAATTAAGTGTTATACCCTCACTTTATACCTTTTCTTGTTAGGGTTAAGTGACTTTGTTTCTGTAAAACATTTGGACCAGTCTATGGCACATAGAAAACACTAAATGTAAAGATTTAACCTAAATGTCCAAACACAGGACATGTTATATAAATTAATTCACTTTTGTAATTAATATTATGTAAATCTTTAAATACCATGTCGGCATGAATAAAATGTTTATCATTTGTTGACAAGTGAAACACATATTCAAACACTAAACATGAACTTTCGTTTGTAGCTATGACTGTAGCTACTGTTGGACTAGCTCTCCCACTGAAAACTATGTGAGGAAAAATATATGAAATATCTATTTTCAGACAACAGAGGAGCAACAAAAAGATGCCCAAATAAAGAGAAACTTCTGATTTGATATTATGCTTCCCCAGGCCCATC
The DNA here is from genome assembly GCF_030435805.1 of Mustela lutreola. Taxonomy (NCBI): domain Eukaryota; kingdom Metazoa; phylum Chordata; class Mammalia; order Carnivora; family Mustelidae; genus Mustela; species Mustela lutreola. The sequence goes on from NC_081294.1 coordinate 37,871,593, forward strand.
CCGGGTTACAATTTCTTGACCATGGCACAAAAAACTGGGGTCCGAGGAGAGCCCAACCAATTTAAGGGTGGCTAAAGCCTTGGACAGGCAGCTAGATGGTGGAGATCTGTGCAGAGAGTTATCAGGAAGTTGTGTGAGGCTTCTCTCTCTGTTGAGTCTGAGGCCAAGAGCAGGACAAAACTGCATGAGGCTGAACAGAAAGCGGCCTTTATGGGCTTGAGAACAGACCATCACGGAGGTGAGACAGATCAAAGATCGCTGGGAGAGGGTAGGTCAGGCACAAGCAGACTGAGACCTTGTTAGCATATTTCACGCTGACAAATCAGAATATCCAGCTTAGAAACCACAGAGGCTATGAAGTAACAGTAAGGACCATGGCCTAAACCAAGGCCTATTCTACTCCTTCTCTAACAAAGTCTAACATCAAATCCTGGCAAGATCTCTGGGGCTCTGAGCCCTTTCCCCTCCCTCGCTCTGCACATCTCTTCCATCTGGCTGTTCCCGAGTTAACATCCTTTCCTGATTAACTGGTCATCTACTAAATAAGATGTTTCTCTGAGTTTGGTCACTGGCTTTGACAAATTAAGGACACAAGAAATGGGTCGTTGGAGCCTCTGGTCGTTAGCCAGAAGCACAGGTGAGGATCTGGACTTGTGACTGGCATCTGAAGATCATGTTGGGGGCAGTTTTGTAGAGTGGAGTCCTTATTCTGTGGGCTCTGACACTATCTCAGGAAAGACTTAAATTGTAGGACACCCAACAGGTGTCACAGAGCATTGCCTGGTGGTGTGTGGAACCCTCCTCCCCCACACAAACATGGTAACTGGTACAGAATTCTTAAGCTGCTTTCCTTAAAATGGGTACATTTCATTTTGTGTAAATGACACCTTAGATTTTTTTTTTTTATAGCCTGCATATCACAATCCCTGTGTTTGTAAGTGAAAAATAAACTGAGAATTCATTTATAAAAAAAAAACAGGTTATAATCTATAGTGGTCTTGTGGATAATTTTTTATTTTGCCACCTTTTTAGGGGACTTTAAAAAATTTTTCTGCATTAAATCTATAGGGGAGTTATTATCAGAGAACAATCACTTATTGAAACATTGTCAGAACTTAATAATATCTTTTAAAATAATATCTTTTAAAAATTTAGCTAAGTATAGAATGAAGTAAACTTCAGTTACTTGGCATACTTTGCATTGCAGTATGAAGGAAGATATGCTTGGAAAATCATTCGAAATTTCTGAAGACACTAATTCAGGTTTTGCTTGAAGCTTACTGAAGTAATTTATTAGTCTGAAAGGGATGTTTACTACAAAACTAGACAAGTAAGAGAAGGTAAAAGTAAATTCACAGAAATAAATAGCAGTTCTCGATGACCAGTTAATTTCTGAATGATGAAGATGGAGAACAATTTAAAATAATTTGGGATTTGCAAATACGATTACCATATGAATATAATGACAATAAGAAAAGTCATCTGAATTTAAGGCAGGGTAGATGGCCCTCAGACTGAGAACTATATTAAGACATGGAATTATATCAGAGTATATGATTATATTAGCATATATTAATAGGTATTTATTTAAATAATGTATGTTGAAATTGAGTATAAAAGAGCTCTCATATCATAGAGTCTAAAACTGAGATTAAAACTGAGATTAATTAAATTAATTAAAACTGAGACTAATTGAAATTAACTGATTAATTAATTGAGATTAATTGATGTACTGAGGGACGAGGTGGCCGAGTGGTTAAGGCAAAGGACTGCTAATTGATGTACTGAATTGCTCATAATCATTAAGCGGTGAGTTTAGATTAATAGAGATCATCTTTTTTTCCATAATTTCTACAATATAAGATTCATGAGGACAGGGATTTTGTCTTATTTACCCAAGACCAGAAGAATACCAGAAACTTAGGCATGCTGTAAACATATATAAATGAATGAGTGAACTCTTTCACCAAAACACCACACATATTAAACAGTATAATTATGTTAACACAATAATAAAGTATATAGAACGTACTGGAAAATATCAGTTATTGAGTTAAGGCAGAAGGATTGCCGTCGAGAAATAACATATAGGAAATTTCATTTTACCCTAGTATCATACCATCCTGCTCTGACCCCTCCTTGTTCCTGCAATCTCCACCTCTCCCGTTTATCCTAATCCCCAGAAGAACGAGAAAGAATAGACCTAGTAAGGATTTAAGGCTACATAGCAATCACTTTCTCAGTTGGATGCAGAGTTGACGTTTCTTCATTTCTATAGAACATTCACTTTCACCCCTTATTTTATAAGAAATTCTGTCTTTATGTGTCAGACTAACCTTTTAGCGTACATAGAAATAAACCTCTAAAAAAGTAAATGATTCTTCATAGAATGTGGGAAGTCTTTTTAATCTTCATTCTATTACATCTCTCAATGTCAAGTTTCCAAGAGGCGTTCGTTCAATTTTCAACACATACACAGCATCACCACAGTGTCAAAGAGTGTCTTTTGTCACAGCTGGTATCCCAGTGGACCTATTAATTTCTTTTGAAATCATGTTCCTTTTGTGACATAAACAGAACATAAATAAATGTGTTGGATGAAATTATTTTCATGATTTTTAACATGCTACCTATTTTCATGGTAAAGGCTATGATCAAACATGCTCTCATTAGGTAAACCAGCTAGATAGATTATCTATAATTCTTTTGGATGCAAAAATCTAAGTAATATTTAAAAATCATGAACACCCACTTCGGGTTTGATACTGCATAAGGTTACTCTAATTTTCATGTGAAGTCCAAGTGTTGTAACAATTATGGCTCATTATGCTGTCAAAGAGAGACCTGTATTCAGTAACTATTTCCAACTCAAGACAGACTGTGTTATTGCCAACAGGCTTTTCAATAACCTGTGACAATCCAGCCTGCAGAGGTGAGAACCGAGCCACTACACTGTCATCATTTTGTCTCAGTTCCTAAATCATCTAGCTTTTTTGGCAAAGATCACACACAAATCCCTTGTTCTGGTCCATTCTTGAAGATTTCTCAGTTCTCAGTATAGTGAACATGATTTTCTAGTGATTATATTCTTCATATTAGTTATGGCTTTCATCTAGCACAGTATATGAAGGGAAGGGAGAAGACAGTGGGATACACTGCTTTTAACTGAACTTCGATGGAGGAAGCAAGAGGTCTTTCATTTAAAATATTTCATTCATCTCCTGGCTGTGTACCTGTCCTTTGCTGGCCATCTCCTATGACCTTACTTCTGCAGGTTACTCTGGGAACTGCTCCTCTCCTAGACTGTGATCAAGCAGGCATGGATAAATATTGGCATGATAATTGCCAAATCACAAGCTTCTGATAAACACAGAATATATATCCCATTTTAGAAATACGAATAAAATGACGTTATTATTTCCTATCTGTCATGCAAGAATTTAAATGTAAGATTGTAAATTCAACTTCTGGGTAAAACTGCTTTGTTTAAAACTGCATTCCTTTTCTCTAACTTAAAAATGAAATGCCATAAAAGTTTAAGTGCAATGGTCATGGTCCATTTCTGCATGTAGGAAAGTTAAAAAGAAAAGAACCAAAAATGTGTTTGGATTTTTGGGGACCCAGATGGAGTACACTTGTTCCCAATCCTGAAAAGGTCACTCAGAGAAGAAAGAAAAAGGATAAGTGTTTCCCTTCATTTGTCCCTAGTCTCTGACAGAAGTATTTTATGTTTCAGGATCTGAGGAGAACTCTTGAGTTAAGTTGAGATGTGAGCAAAGTGTATAAAAAGATAACTACAAATGAAAAAAAAACATAAAATAAAAAAAAAAAAAACATAAAATCACCATCCTTATCTTTAGAACTATAATTGCATTGTATTTATAACAATAATTATGACAGTGGTGATGTCAATGAAGGATGAGAAGGGGAGACAGAGAAGCAGCAGCTGCTCTGTGAATATTATTATTATTTTTAAGATTTTATTTATTTATTTGACAGACAGAGACCACAAGCAGTCAGAGAGGCAGGCGGGGAGAGAGGAGGAAGGAGGCTCCCTTCTGAGCAGAGAGCCTGATTGCAGGGCTCGATCCAAAGACCCTGAAACCATGACCCAAGCCGAAGGCAGAGGCCTTAACCCACTGAGCCACCCGGCGCCCTTGTGAATATTATTTTATAACTTGATAAGGTCATTTTTTTAATGAGTTCTTCAGTACAAATGTAGAAAGCACAGACTTCTCATTGAAATTTGTTTTGCTTCAATAGTCACAGCAACTATTGTGTGAGCAGATGTATATGCATGCACATACATTTGGATATCAAGTATATATGCATATAGGTGCATTATACACACATATACAATATAAACATATTGAATCCATTTAGACTTAGGCTTAAAAATAGCATTGTTTTTGTTTAAAAAACAATGGGAAGAAAAGGGAAATAACCATTGAATACTATCTCATGAAAAAAATCAAAGAAACAAAGATGAAGTCAAAAACTTCTGATGAATATCATTGATACTTTGGTCATGTAAATTTTTCTTGCTTCAGGAATTCACGTTTTTGATCATTTATCAAAATGAGGACGAATATTGGGGTAATTAAAGTTAGTTAATTGGCTCATAAATTTTAATGCATTTGATGACATGTAAGGAAGGCCCTAGCTTACACAATAATCCAATTAGAAATTTTTCTAGGCAAAAAGCCCTTTGCACCCTTGTAAATGGCTAAGATACCTAGATCAATAAGATGACATCCTTGGCAATACATAACTGAAAGATTTTACATGTTTTTGTTTTCTGTATTCTTATGCGTTTTATATTATGACTGTAAACTTCTGAATATAGACGTGCCATGTTCTTACTTCTCAAATATGCTATGAGAACTTAATACTTGGTGTAAAATGAGTCTCAAAAAATGTCAAGCCCCATAACTGTGATCTAAAGTTTCAATACTAAAGATTCACACTCTTGATTATATTGTGACCCATATGAAAAGTTGCTGTGCTTAGGAGAGATGATATAGCTCACTTTATCAGTCCTTCCTACTCAGTATGAATCAGTTTACCGTGCTCTGTTCTGAGAATCTATAAATAGGAGGCAGGGGAGCAGAAGAGCTGCATAGTGTTGAGTTGAAGGCCACCAGAGGGGAGGAGAGAGGGAACAAAATGAACTTTGTTTATTTCACCATTATTTAGTCTATGCTGTAAAAGCAAGAAAGGACGCTGATTTATTCTTTAAGCTAGACAAACCAGCATTTTGTACTGAAGCACGTGGACATTATTGACAATGTCTGGTTGACACTTTAGTACCTTTCTCTGACATTTGTCTCTGGTAGGCATGAGAAAGGTATCATTATCTTCAATGCTCTTTCCCACCCTCAGTCCCTACCCCATTCTGCAAAGCTTGGTGAAATAAAAGAATCTTTTCAGGGTCTTTCCTTGACTTCTGGATTCCTTAAGAATAGTGCCATATGAGTGAAAGTCCAATTCTTGTAAATGCTGTTAGGTTTATGATGTGATTTATTTATTTATTCATTTGCCAGATAATAGGGGAAAAACTGGCGGAGCTGAGGTCAAATCAACATATACATCAGATGTGTGATTTCAGAGCTGAGGACAGCTCCGCAGACATGGGCTGACTGTCATTGACTATGGAACTGTCATCCCCATCATGCTTAGGCATATTAAATGGCACGACACTTCAGCAGGGCATGTCAATTCAGTGAAGAATGATAAAGAGTAAGCTACAAGCATGCTAATCTGGAAAGTGTTAGCAAACTGCTTTCGAGCCTATGATTCTAGTTGGAGAAATGACAATGTCCAGTTCGTTGTCATAACAAGGGGAAAAGGAGCATCGTTTATAAAATTGCAAGCCCTGGGTGGAGATTTCTGACTTTTTGCTCTTTGTTGCATTGTTAGATTGGAATCAAAACAAGTATAATTTAAGAATACAGACATGCAGGGGCGCCTGGGTGGCTCAGTGAGTTAAGCCTCTGTCTTCGGCCCAGTTCATGATCTCAATCAAGGGATCAAGCCCCTGCATCGGGCTCTCTGTTCAGCAGGTAGTCTGCTTCCCCCCTCTCTCTCTGCCTGCCTCTCTGCCTACTTGTGATCTCTCTGTCAAATAAATAAAAGTCTTTAAAAAAAAAAAAAAAGAATACAGACATGCAAATCTCATCCAGAACTGAAATAAAAATGGGCATTCAGAATATATCTGAGGAGACCTTGTCAGTCTAGATTCAAGATATCAAGAAAAAGACAAGATTCCAAAATTGAACTCTATAATAATGTGCAATAAACAACAGAAGTCACCACTAACAAAGCAAATGTGGTGGGGGGGAAATATCTATCTATCTATCTATATATATGGAGATTCTTGTGAATAGCAAGGAATATATATATATATATATATATGTGTGTGTGTATATATGGAGATTCTTATTCTTATTGGCCTTCAGAAATAAAGACCCTTTCTTTCTCTCAGGAAATAAATTAAAAATTTTAAAAAGCCATATTTAATACCCATGTCTTTTAAATTGTGACTTTTGAAAAAGAGGACACAGTTGTTCCTGAGAACTTCTTAGCCTGGTCATAGCACAAACTGATTGATAACATTGTGTTATTTATGCAGGTAAGTATTCAACACAGATTCAGAGGTAAAAATCTAATACCATTCAGAGATGGAGTTTGAACACAGATTCAGTAATGCAAGACCAGCTGGAAGATTCTTGTGCTTTTCCTATATTGGGGCAATTTGCTTACTAGGATGAGATAAATGTAAAGAATTAGGCAAGTCAACCAAATATATTTTTGCACTTAAAATTATACATTTTATTATTAATTCTCCAGAATTGAGTATAATTGACTATATATTGTACATAATGACTTTTGATAGGTTGCATTTTTCCCCAGCAAATTCATCATTTACCCTTAATAATTTTGATTTACAGGAAATAGTCAATTAAAAACTGTTGTTACTTTTTAATGACTTTTTTTATTTACATATTTCAGTTCTTGGATTTTAAGCCAGGTCTTGGGCAACAAATCAAGTGACTTTGATCAAAGTCTTTGGAAAATGTAATGTTTTAAGGACACATTTAATTGGATCACAGTTTGAAGTGGTAGCAAAGTGAGTTTGCCCTTTGTCGCAACGTACCTAGGAATCCTGATCTATATTCCTGATTGCTATTGATTTTTCTAGATTTCATTATAAAATCAATAACTGTTGTACAGGGTAAAATAGTTTACAAGGGTTGCAACATACTGTGGACTTCTGAAAACATACTGAGCTCGGTGAAGCCACCCAGGCAGCCAATTAGGAGAAAACATCTATTAGGTAAAAACAGGGCAGTCCCATTGACTGCTATTGATTTTCTTAGCCCTGTGAAAAGACAATCAATTAGATAAAGAAGGCTAATGTTACAGCTGCAATTTAATAACCCCTAAAAAAAGAAGGAGGGCTATTGATTCCTGACATGGAATGTTGAGGCTTATTGAAATATACTGAACTTCACCTGTCTTTTAATCAGGCCTGCAGAGATGAGAGGAAGCCTGCCTTTCTAGACTTGTGGTATAGAATCCCAATTATTAAAGAGCTTTGGTGATGCCAGACCTAAGAGATGCAAATGAAACAGAACTTTAGAAGAAACACAAGCCCAGATTGAATACTAAATCATGGACGCTATTGACAGAAACTGTCTTGGTGAAGGTTGTTTCTTTTTCCATACAGAGCTCACCAGAGTACCACCTGTCATTTTCAAAAGCAAAGTCAGTTTTGCCAACCAGCCGTGAATGACAAATAAAGCTTTATATGAAACACAAGGGCATATTATGTGCTATTGTGAGTTCTGCTAAGTGCTAATTTATCTGGCTTGTTCTCTTCAGCAAACATAGGCACAGACACATGAAATAATCCATCTAATTATGTAGCTATTTAGGAGAAAAACAAAGCAAGGTGTTTTGTGTGTTGCCAAAGGTACATGATACAAGAAAGTTCTCACAAAACCTAACATAGCTCATGAAAATAAATGAAACGCTGTAAGCTGTAACAGTTTGAGAACAAATAAACTTTTGCTAGTTTTGGGTTTGGGGAGTCCCAGCTGCTTTTCATAAATAGATGAGTACTTTCATTCATTTTTTTTTTATAGTCCCTAATTGAAAATGGCTAATAGGCCTTCTTCTTTTCAAGTATAAAATCTGGCCTAAAATGCCTCATATAGATATTTTCTTTATGCTTTTCTTTTCTATTGCATGTATTTGATCCTTTCTCCCTCATTATATATATGCCTTTTTACCAGCAGACAGCTGCTATTCACAATAATTGCTAGGGCAGTCAATTATACTTTAAATAGACCTACTTGAGGACAAATGGTGGTCTAAATTGTACTAAAGGCATACCATACACAAAGGCTATGTCATTTCTAGTATCTGAAATATTCTAAATATTCCTGAGCAGCAATACAGTTTATATATCTTACTCTAGCATGTCAAAGGCTTTCTCCAAAATATTTCCAGAATACGAGTGTCCTATGCTGTGAGCCATTACTTAATTACTTAAATTTCTATTTAGAAACAGAAGAATATATTGTGTTAATTCCCCCATGTGAATTCAGATAGTGTAAATTAGCATTGTAAGGAATCTATTTTGTTGGTGGTATGTTTTCGTTGCCGTTTAAAGCCATATGAATTCAATATGCATGCATGCTTCTAATCATTAACATGGATGTTTAAAATGTGTTCCTTGAAGGGCACATCTTTCCCTAGGAATTACGCATTTGTAAAAGTAACTTTATTACTTTGGACAAAGATTTTAGAATTTAAGATCACAAATAAAGTGAGTAAATATGTGCTCTATAACAATCATGCTTTTACACATAATAGTACTGTTAACAGTATTAGAGACAGTGTCACAAGTAAGACCAGGTTTCTGTTTGTAACACTGTAACACCGGTATAATAATCAACACATTATTGATTGGCAGAAAGACTATGATCCATACAAATTTGAAATGCAATGTTTCTAGGTAAATCACAGTAATAATATTTTGATAATCAAAATTTTAGGATACTAAAATGTTTATCTCATTTAAATATGATAAATATATTTTATTCAGATCTTAGAGCATAATATCAAAATATCTATTTGCTTTCACTTCTTTTTCTGTTGCAAAGTCTTGTATGTAGGTCATTTATTCTCAAAGGCATGTTTTGCTGTTAAGTGTATAAGAATACATCCTTATTCTCATCTATTCTCATAGGTACCTGGGGTAAAATGTAATGTTTCTTAGGTATCTTGGATTATGTGTTCTGAACTGTGTTTTGACCCTGAAGGTTTAAGATAGCTTTGTTACTGTTGGATTACCATAAGTGAAAGATATATCTAGATAGGTAGACATATAGATAGATCGATATAATGATATGTATGTATATATAGCATAAATAAAATCTAGGTTATATAGGATAAGAATCTATCAAAAGGAGAGTATTGAAAGTGCATTTTTAGACATCAGGGAATGGGCTTTGTGACACTACACATCTATTACAGGTATCAAAGAAACATTTAACTGTCCAATATACAATAGAAGAGTCCTTCACTCAAACATCTTTCCTCATTTTTCTAAGTTTTCAAAAATAAAAACTTCACTTTAAAACTAGCCTAGCAACAAGGTCAAGTTATATCTTCAAATACTTAAAAAAAATGGTTTATGAATGAGTGAGAGCAAATGAATTAGCTAAAAAGGTTTTTAGTGGGGGTTCTTTGAGACATTGATCAAACTCTGGCTCCCCTACTTCATAACCATACAATTCCAAGGAAATTACTTAACTTCCCTACTGGCCCATTCACCTACACCCCAGTTTTCTTATTTGTGAAATGGGGGAAATTTCTTTCTTAAGATTCTTGTGCAGATTCAGTAAACAAATTCAAAGAATTTAAAGGAATGTGACTGAAAAAATGTGCAGTCATCACTGCTTTCATTATGATGACGATTATATTTGTATTATTTATCAGTAGTATACTAAAACATTTTCCCTAAGGGCATTTTGAAAACCATTTTTTAAAATCTCACTTTGAAATCTTCATCTCATTTGAATTAGATTGTGACTTTTCATTAACTTATAGTTTTCTACAAGTGCAATCTGTGAAAAAGGGTTTATAAACTGATTAGAAGTAAAGGGAAAACCACTTAAAACTGAAAGAACTTTAATTTATGGAATCACTTTGTTTTTCTTTTTTCCAAGTGGCATAAAATAACATATATTTTAAAGCAAAATAAAGGATAAATTTAGGTAAATACCCTTCCCCCAACCCATGTGTGTGTAGGTGTTGTGTGTGTTTTAGATGTGAAAAGAGTGATTGCGACCTGTTTGCTCTGAGTTGACATTTTGAAATGAAACAATTTATAGGTTACTGTAAGTTTCACCTAGTAAAAAACTTCTTGAATTGGGGTCGATGAGATTGTTCTAATTCTAGTTTGATTATAGAATATTTTAGGCAAATGGAGGCAAATCTCTCAACTTTTATCTACCTCATGGTATGCAAATCACATGACTAATGTAGAAATATGTTTCCATTACAAAAATGGAGAGACTGAGTTCCAGATCAATAGATAAGGACCCTTAGAATGGTTACCATAAGAAATTTAAATATGCATGTTCTCTTTGAGAATGGTACTTTCCTCAGCACCTGCTATTTTGACTTAAAGAGACATTAGCTCAGTCAGGGTTTCTCAACATGGGATGGTTTTTCCTAAAATTTGTATGGAACCAGAAAAGACCCTGAACTGCTAAGGAAATGTTGAAAAAGAAAAAAAAAATCACGTTGCCTGATTTCAAGTTTTATTACAAATCTGTGATCACCAAGTCAGCATGGTACTGGAACAAGAACAGACACATAGACCAATGGAACAGAGTAAAGAGCCCAGATAGGACCCTCAACTCTATGGTCAAATAATCTTCAGCAAAGCAGGAAAAAATATCCAGTGGAAAAAAGGCAGTCTCTTCAATAAATGGTGTTGGGGAAACTGGACAGCTATGCATAGAAGAATGAAACTTGACCATTCTCTTACATCATACACAGAGAGAAACTCAAAATGGATGAAAGACCTCAATGTGAGACAGGAATCTATCAAAATCATAGAAGAGAACACAGGCAGTAACCTCTTGGACATTGGCCACAGCAACTTCTTTCAAGACATGTCTCCAAAAGCAAAGGAAACAAAAACAAAAATGAACTTTTGAGACTTCATCAAGATCAAAAGCTTCTGCACAGCAAAGAAACCAGTCAACAAAACAAAGAGGCAACCCATGGAATCAGAGAAGATATTCACAAATGACACTACAGACAAGGGGCTGATATCCAAGATCTATAAAGAACTTCTCAAACTCAACATCCAAAAAACAAATCATCATATCTTAAAAATGGGCAGAAGACATGAACAGACACTTCTCTAATAAAGACATACAAATGGCTAACAGACACATGAAAAAATGTTCATCATCACTAGCCATCAGGGAAATTAAAATCAAAACCACATTGAGATACCTCCTTACACCAGTTAGCATGGCCAAAATTAACAGGACAGGAAACGACAAGTGCTAGAGAGGATGTGGAGAAAAGGGAACCCACTTACAACATTGTTGGTGGGAATGCAAGCTGGTGCAGCCACTTTGGAAAACAATGTGGAGAGTCCTCAAAAAATTAAAAACAGAGCTACCCTATGACCCTGCAATTTCATTGCTGGGTATTTACCCCAAAGATATAGATGTAGTGAAAAGAAGGGCCATATATACCCCAATGTTCATAGCAGCAATGGCCACAGTCACCAAACTATGGAAAGAGCCAAGATGCCCTTCAACAGATGAATGGAAAGGAAGATATGTCCATATATATAATGGAATATTACACAGTCATCAGAAAGGATGAATACCCAATTTTGTATCAACATGGACAGGACTGGAGGAGATTATGCTGAGTGAAATAAGTCAAGCAGAGGAAGTCAATTACCATATGGTTTCCCTTACTTGTGGAGCATAAGGAATAATATGGAGGACATTAGGAGAAGGAAAGAAAAAGTGAATTGGGGGAAATTGGAGGAGATGAATCATGAGACACTGTGGACACTGAGAAACAAACAGAGGTTTTTTGAGGGGATGGAGATGGGGGATGGGTGAGTCTGGTGGTGGGTTTTAAGGAGGGCATGTATTGCATGGAGCCCTGGGTGTGGTGCATAAACAATGAATCTTGGAACACTGAAAAAATAAAATTAAATTTAAAAAACAAGATGATTTTTGGCCAAAGGAGATATTTGGCAGCATCTGGAGACATTTTGGTCATCAAAATTAAAGGACAGGGGATCCTGGAATCTAGCAGTTAGAGGATAAAAGTCTGCTACATTTGTAACAGTGCTACATATGTAACATACCCACAACAAAGAAAAATCCAGCCCAAAATATCATTAGTGCTTCTGTTGAGAAACCCTAGCTTAGATGTATGGCCCTTGCTTTCATTGTCTTAGTCATCATTGGATATGTACATGGGCAGGACACTAAAGAGATGCATTTCAAGTAATTATAGACATTAATTCCTTTATGATTAAGACAATGGAAAGTTAAATATTGTCTTGGGAATGGCATAATTCTTTGAGGTTAGAATCTTTCCTCAGGCTGTCCATGGGCTATGTATGAGAGTCCAGAAGTACAGGCTCCAGGAAATTATTGTGTTAATTTTTTTCCTTATCACATTAACTGAAGGGCATAAGGAAAGTCAGTGGAAAAGGGAATTTATCAACTCATTGTCTGTAATTAGTAAAATTTTATGGTAGAAAGAGAATTTCCATTAAAATATCTTTACCTTGGTCTTTATAGAATTTCCATCATCTTCAAAATTCAGACTCATGCTATAAGCATTACTTTTTCCTTGATATAACAAATGGATGCATTGTAGAACAAAGAACTACAAAATTATGTATATAGATCTGAGTTCAAAACCATTTAGCGGATATGGAAAATAAAACACAAGTTTGAAAGAATCCCATTTTCCTCATTTTAAGAATGTTAGACATTCTTCTTTTGTTAATTTTATAAGCAATGTGCTTCCAGACCAACAGGCTGACAGGCTAAATGCTGAATCTCATCAATCTTTATATCAAAGCTCTAAGCGTATCACTTCAAAGTTTCCTTGTGTTCTCACCTCCCTTTATAATGACATAGAATCTTGATCACTGGCAAAATTTAAGGTGAATAGCCATGTTAGTGCAAGTCATTTTTAAAAATTTGATTCTCAAAATTAGCATAAGTTACTCTCAAAGTGTTTTTTTTTTTTAAACTTATTTTCAGCCTAACAGAATTCACTGTTTATGCACCACACCCAGTGCTCCATGCAATACATGCCCTTCATAATACCCACCACCTGGCTCCCCAACCTCCCACCCTTCACCCCTTCAAAACTCTCAAGTTGTTTTTCGGAGTCCATAGTCTCTCATGGTTCATCTCCCCTTCCAATTTGTTATTTTTTAATGCTTTGACTTATGGAATAATATTGGAAATATATATTATATTGTCACTTTTCTTAAGACAATATATTATATTGTCACTTAAAAAAGTGACAATATAATTTATTGTCACTTAAAAAAGTGACAATATAATTGTCTACTTGCCTGATTCTATATAATTAAAAAAATTAAATATCATTTCTAAAACTATTTTTGTTGAAAAATAAATTAAAATGTCACTAAATTGTACACCCCAAACTAATATTACACTATATATAACTAACTGAGATCAAAATAAAAGCTTTAAGATAAATAAATTAATTAAAATGATGAGGCCAGGAGAACAAAGTAATTTAAACTCACAGACATGGAGATATCTTTTCATATACCTCCAGGCAGATTTGGATTTTATTTGCTTTATTTTTATTCTTTCTCTTATATTAAAAAACAACACTGACAAATGAAGGAGTTTAGCAGCCCAAGCAGCAGTAATAGTGAAATTTTTGGTACTAGTACATTTTCTTTTTCTGAAATCATTTCTCTTCAGTTCTCTGAAAAGATCTTTGAGAAAGAGCAATAAATTTTAAGGCATGTAGAGTTTCTACCAATGAAGAAAAAGAATCTGTTTGGGAATCATCTAGAAAATGCAACAAAATATCAAATAATCCAGCTATTTTTTTCCTTAATCTGCACTATTAATTTGTTTCTTAGACTTTTTTTCACTACCTTTCTCTTCTTTATGACTCCTTTACCAAAAAATTCAAATTTATTTTATATAAACTCAAAAAATTTTACAATATAATAATATTTAAGTTTGCCCAATAGTGCATTTTTATTAAATCCATTGATAATTTTATAAATTAGTCAATTAACAGTATTTTAGAAAGCTTATCATTGGAGAAAAGTAAAATTAAGAAGCAACATTTAATGAACTAAGCCATCCATAATTGGTTAAGTGAAAATTCCACTTATTCCTATATCAAACACTTTTTCAAAATAATTCATATTATTTATCATATTCTCCCTTTAAATAATCTCAGAGCTCCTTGATTATGTACTAATGTCACTGTTTTATTACATTTACCTTCTTATCTAGTATTAGAGTTGATTACATTCTTAATTTAATAGGAATGTCTAGACCATAAACTTCTTGATAGAAGATGTATTTAATTTATTTGTGCTCATGCTCTTAGTACCTAATACATATTTGGCTTTCAATAAATACTTATTGAATTAAAAAAAGAACTTAGTGGATGCATGTATAGCTTACACATCATTCAAACTATAGCTCACATACTTCTTGAAACTCTACTTCATACAAAAGTGCACCTTCTTATTTTCTGAGATCCTTACTCAGTCTATTTGCTAGTTCCTTTTCTTTGTCTTAACTATGGATAATCTCCAAAGTTTCTCTGTTCACCCTCCTTGGCCTTCCCCTCTTCCCTTACCTCCTTGCAGATCTAATCTAGTGTTATATCAAGTCTCATGGGTCTCTGAAAGGTTTTTTGCCATTCACTTTTACTTTTTTGGGGGGGGGGCATTCACTTTTACTTTATTTTTCAAGTTTTTATTTAAATTCCAGTTTGTTAACATACAGTGTAATAATAGTTTCAGGTGTACAATAGTTATTCAACACTTCCATGAAACACCCAGTGCTCATCACAAGTTTACTCCTTAATCCCCATCATCTATTTAACCCATCCCCCCACCCACTTCCCCTGGGGTAACCATCACCTTATTCTCTATAGTTAAAAGTCTGTTACTGGGGGCACCTAGGTGGCTCAGGTCATGATCCCAAGGTCCTGGGATCGAGCCCCGCATCCGACTCTCTGCTCAGCAGGGAGTCTGTTTCCTCCTCTCTCTTTGCCTGCCTCTCTGCCTACTTGTGATCTCTCTCTGTCAAATTAATTAATTAATTAATTAACTAATTTTTTAAAAGTCTGTTTCTGATGTGTATCATGTCTTTGTTTTGGAATGTTTAGTCTATTTTCTTACTGATCTGTTGGCCACATTAATGCAATATATTTAAAACAAAAGCATTCAACTGAATAACATTTGATTGTACAATTCTATTTTTGTAAAATTATTTTATGACTGTAAATATAGATATAGCTAAAAATGTGGATAATTAGGCCTTCTAACATATTTTTTTAATATACTGGAAACAGTAACCAAATTGCTCAAAAACAAATTTAAATGAAATGTGTATACTTTGTTACTTTCAGGCAACTGAATATGGTACAGCTATTAAAAACACGGTATCTTAGAAGTCAATTAACTGAATTAAAATTATATCCCAAATATATTATTAAATGTAAAATAAAAAGGATTTAATGAAAAGTTTGTCTGGTATGGTTGTTTTTTGAATAAAGTATGTAAATGTTTACATCACCTTACACATTAATCTCCATTAATGTTGCATACTAGTGGAGGAAATTATGTCTTATTTCACTTTCATTTGATCATTTCTCATTTCTAATTTTTCTTTGAAGTCCATATATATGTATGTATGTAGATACACATGAAAACAATGAAAATTTTTAAAATAAATCAAGCTTACACTTATGTTCCCTTTTTGCAGGTGGAAAAACCTTTTTATTGGAGTTAACACATGAATTTTACTGACAGATTCTCAAACCATTTGGAAAATTGAATTTTGCCAAGCTCTCCCCCAAAATTCAGAAAATATATGCTGATTTTTCTCTCTTTTATTTAATTTAGAGTTTTATACACTTATTTGACATTGCATTTAGATCAAATGAGGTTCTTGCCATATACTGTAATAGTACAGTTGACCAATGAACAATGCAAGTATTTTGGGGTGGCCACCCTTGAGGAATCAAAAAAATCCATGTATCACTTTTGACTCCCCCAAAACTCAGCTATTAACAGCCTACTGTTGACTGGAAGCCTAACCAATAACAGTCAATTAACACATATTTTGTATGTTATATGTATTAAATACTGTATTCTTGAAATAAGGCATGTGAGAGAAATGAAAATTTATTAGGAAAATCAGAAAGAGAAGAAAATACATTTACAGTACTGTATTTATATTAAAAAATTCATGTATAAGTGGACCCATGCAGTTCAAACCCATATTGTTCAAGGATCAACTGTTCACACTTCCTTCGGGTACATTGTAGATATTCAAGGTGGGACAGCATTAGAGGCTGAGTAATACAAGAAAGGGAGACAAAAAGGTTGGGAACATATACTTTAGGCCAAAGAACTTGTATGTAAAAAACAAAATCATATGGAAGGGGAGGTGAACCATGAGAGACTATGGACTTTTGAAGGAGCAGGGGGTGGGACGTTGGGGGAACCAGGTGATGGGTATTAGAGAGGGCATGGATTGCATCGAGCACTGGGTGTGGTGCAAAAACAGTGAATACTGCTATGCTGAAAAGAAATAAAAAATCAAATAATTAAATAATAAATAAATAAATAAATAAATAAAATCATGGAGTAATTATGACAATGGTTAGTAGTTAATTCTAGCTGGAAGGCAGACTTCATAAGGCTATAATGGAAATGAAACAGAAAACTAAATGAAAGCACATGCTTACAGAAGCCTCTAAAGAATTGCATTAAATGTGTAGATTGCTTTAGGTAGCATAGACATTTTCACAATATTTATTCTTCCAATCCAGGAGCATGGAACATTTTTCCATTTCTTTGTGTCTTCCTCAATTTCTTTCATGAGTACTTTATAGTTTTCTGAGTATAGATTCTGTGTCTCTTTGGTTAGGTTTATTCCTAGGTATCTTATGGTTTTGGATGCAATTGTAAATGGGATTGACTCCTTAATATCTCTTTCTTCTGTCTTGCTGTTGGTGTAGAGAAATGCAACTGATTTCTGTGCATTGATTATATATCCTGACACTTTACTGAATTCCTGTATAAGTTTTAGCAGTTTTGGAGTGGAGTCTTTTGGGTTTTCCACATATAGTATCATATCATCTGCGAAGAGTGATAATTTGACTTCTTCTTTGCCGATTTGGATGCCTTTAATTTCCTTTTGTTGTCTGATTGCTGAGGCTAGGACCTCTAGTATGATGTTGAATAGCAGTGGTGATAATGGACATCCCTGCCGTGTTCCTGACCTTAGCGGAAAAGCTTTCAGTTTTTCTCCATTGAGAATGATATTTGCGGTGGGTTTTTCATAGAACTACTGGGATTTCATCAAGATCAAAAGCTTTTGCACAGCAAAGGAAACAGTTAACAAAATCAAAAAACAACTGACAGAATGGGAGAAGATATTTGCAAACGACATATCAGATAAAGCACTAGTGTCCAGAATCTATAAAGAACTTAGCAAACTCAACACCCAAAGAACAAATAATCCAATCAAGAAATGGGCAGAAGACATGAACAGACATTTCTGCAAAGAAGACATCCAGATGGCGAACAGACACATGAAAAAGTGCTCCATATCACTCGGCATCAAGGAAATACAAATCAAAACCACAATGAGATATCACCTCACACCAGTCAGAATGGCTAAAATCAACAAGTCAGGAAATGACAGATGCTGGCGAGGATGCGGAGAAAGGGGAACCCTCCTACACTGTTGGTGGGAATGCAAGCTGGTGCAGCCACTCTGGAAAACAGCATGGAGGTTCCTCAAAATGTTGAAAATAGAACTGCCCTATGACCCAGCAATTGCACTATTGGGTATTTACCCTAAAGATACAAATGTAGTGATCCAAAGGGACACATGCACCCGAATGTTTATAGCAGCAATGTCCACAATAGCCAAACTATGGAAAGAACCTAGATGTCCATCAACAGATGAATGGATCAAGAAGATGTGGTATATATACACAATGGAATACTATGCAGCCATCAAAAGAAATGAAATCTTGCCATTTGCAACAACGTGGATGGAACTAGAGCGTATCATGCTTAGCGAAATAAGTCAAGCAGAGAAAGACAACTATCATATGATCTCCCTGATATGAGGAAGTGGTGATGCAACATGGAGGCTTAAATGGGTAGAAGAATAAATGAAACAAGATGGGATTGGGAGGGAGACAAACCATAAGTGACTCTTAATCTCACAAAACAAACTGAGGGTTGCCGGGGGGAGGGGGTTGGGGAGAAGGGGGTGGGATTATGGACATTGGGGAGGGTATGTGATTTGGTGAGTGCTGTGAAGTGTGTAAACCTGGTGATTCACAGACCTGGGGATAAAAATATATGTTTATAAAAAATATATGTTTATAAAAAATAAAAAATTTAAAAAAAAAAAAAAAAAAAAAAAAAAAAAAAAGAAGCCTCTAAAGACTTTCAAAATCATCCCATACTAATAATTTACAATATTTTCTACAAAGTATACAAGGATGTCAAATGAAGCTGTTCTATTTGTCCTTGAAATTAGGATAAACGGAGCTGAAAGTAGGAGGTATTACAAATGTAGTAATAACTGAGAGAAAATATTTCCAGCCATGGTTTACTAAGAGACAGCAGAACTCAGACTTAGCACTATCAGCTACCACTCAAACATTTACTCTCAAGTCCACGTTAAATACCAACACCGTAATAGGAGAGAACTGAGAGCAACAGGCTTTGTGGGAATGCCTTGTGTATGAGACTCTCATGACCACTAAGTCAAGAAAGAGGCCAGAGAGACATACAAAAAATCATTCAAAGAAGCTGTCTTGACTACAACAACGCAAGACTGGATTCTTGTTTCCTAGCTGGGTGTTACCTGAACTGCTGAATCTACAGTCTCATCAGATGGTTTCATTCTATTCAGATGTGTTGACAGCTTTCACAGATCTTCCTAATTTGGGGGTGTAGAGAGCAAAATGGAGTCTCTCATGTTAAGCAGGAGCCTGTGTCAAGCAATGACACAAACAGTTAAGGTACTGCAGCTAGGAGACATCATGGGGACCAGCATCAGCAGACACGCCAGAACTGATAATGAGCAGAACCAGAGGAGGTCTGTGGGGACTCAAAACTGATGAACCCCTTCAAAAAGGGAAGGATTTTGACAGCAAGCTGTCAGAATCTTCAGATCTGACCCCTCTCTATCTTGCTACTTAAAAAAGGCAACTACCTCTGGAGGTTCTTCCTGATTGATGTCTGTAGAGAACCCAGATCCTCCACTGCTTGAACATCAGAAGCAGTAAATACTGAGACAGAGCTGACCCAGGCTAGACCAAAGCTTTATCTCAACTGCGTGCCCACAGGCTGACTTCACGTTTCGTTCATTCACTTCCTACAACCTTCCGTTATCTTATTTGCTGTGTGGTTTGTCTTCCGTCCTGCTTTGTGTGCTGTGTAAGGATCCAAGTTTAATCACCTGGTGAAATATCATTGACTTAGGAATTCTGAACCTGCTATATAATTGTGATTTAGCTTTGCTTTATGATTGAAGAAAGCTGACATTTTTGAAGGACAACTCATGGGTCCACCTTCTTAGCGTGCTCAAGACAGGGGGCAAAAGTGAACAGAGATGATGGCCTTTGTTATGGGAAATTTTTCTGAAGGTAGAGGCATAAAGAAATAGCCTGGAGCTAGCAAGGTAAGACAGGACCAGGAGATCTATGCCTAAGAACTTAAAAGTCTACTAATTTAAATGTTAATCACATTTTTAAAATACTATCATCACAGCAACATCTAGGCTGGTGTTTAATAAAACAGTTGAGTACCATAACCTAACTAGATTAACAAATGAATTTAACCATTACAGTCTACCCCTCATTAACTTGATATCCATATAAATCCCCTAAAACCATACTTAAAGTGCAAATAAGATAATGATAAGGTCATCCTTCCATCTCAGGATCCTGCATACACCTGAAGATGCACTAACTCCCCAGAAAAAGAGGCAAAATTCTTGGGTGACATATATCCTTCTCTGATATCTTATAACTTAAATACTGTGATGTAAAGTTAAGAATAATTAAATACTAAAATGTAACATTATACATTTTATGTTATTTGATAAAGGGATAAAAGGAAAACAAAGATATTTGCTATACACAAACAGGCATGTAAACAAACACTCGGAAAAAATAAAGAAGTATTTTGCTATTTGCAGCCACGTGGATGAAACTAGAGGGTATTATGCTAAGCAAAATAAGTCAATCAGAGAAAGACAATTATCCCATGATCTCACAGATATGAGAAATTTGAGAAAAAAGACAAAGGATCATAGGGGGAAGGGAAGGAAAGATGAAACAAGATGAAACCAGAAAGGGAGACAAACCATAAGAGACTCTTTATCTCAGGAAACAAACTGAGGGTTGCTGGAGGGGAAGCAGGGTGAGAGGGATGGGGTGGCTGGGTGATGGACATTGGGGAGGGTATGTGCTATGACAAGTGCTGTGAATTGTGTAAGACAATGTATCACAGACCTCTACTACTGAAACAAGTAATACATTATAAGTTAATAAAAAATAAAGTAATATTCATAATAGCTATAATCCTTGTTTCTATAACTGATCACATGGCTGAGGCTGATATTTCTAAGTACCTTCTTGAAATACCTATTCTGTATTACTTTTGTCTTCAGTAAGCACCTCAGCTGGTCATGGGTTTTTACCTGGTGGGATGACCCAAAACTTCATTTGTGAAAGGTCTGGGACCTTGAATTGGGTCATTGTAGTTTTCTAATAACTTAAGTCACAAGGCATCATAGTACTAAAAGACACCATAAAGGATCTCCTATATGCTAGATACACTCTTCCTTACCGCCCTTTTAGCAGTCTAATTTCTCCTTGGTAATCAAGATCAATCATCCTAGTCAGTATAATAATTCCCTCCTTTGCCTATTTATTCATAACATAAGGAGGCTTGGCTGGTAGTCCAATTTCCAGTTCAATGAAATCATTATTGTGTCTTATATTAGAAGAATATCTCCCCTTGGGACCAAGATCTCTAGATAAGCAGATCATAAGGTTATGAGAACAGTAAGCAAAACTTTTGCTAGTGGATTACTTGGAGGGATAGTGATTGTTGCTACTTCTGTTTCTACTTTTTGATTCCTAGACTAATGAATTCTGGCTGAAAGAAAATGCACCATATATTGGATGCTAATTTAGAGCATATACTGGACACCATAATCTAACCAAGTTGACATAATTTTAACATCCCAATGAGCAACCATCTACATGCCAGGTCTCTAGCAGAACTACTCAACTCTACTTTCGTAGTATGGAAGCAGCCATTGACAGTACGTAAGCAAATGACCATGGCTGTATTCCAATAAAACAATCAGTGAGCCAGCTTTGGCTCATAGACCATAATTTGCCAACTCTTGATCTAAACACCTCAGTTATGAGGCAGAGATTGTCCTTCTGGATAAGAAATTAAGAAGATTAATACAGTCAATGGAAAACATTTTAAAGGTAAAAACGCATGCTCAGGCAGAACACAAGGAGTCTTATGTGTGTGAAGACCACGCCAAAAAAAAAAAAAAAAAAAGTAAGTAGTGGGAAGGGGAGAAACAAACACAGGTTGTAATTAAAAGAATGAATAAAAATAAATAGCAAATATTTATCACAGGAAACCTGAAGTGGTTCTATCTATCTATCTTGCTTGCTTGAGCTTGTAATTCAAATCTTTGAGCTCATCTTTTCCTTTTTTCTTTTTTTTTTTGCTACTTTGTCCAGTGATATTAGAAGCAGCCAACCAATGTTATTATACTTACTAGCTTTCCAAAACCCGTCTGAAAGTATGATATACAGTTACCCAGCTCCTTATCACAACATAACTAATGGTCTACTTTCAATAACAGTTCCTTTGACAAAGTACATCATTCTCAGCTAGCAAGAAAAAAATTACAAGACATACTAAAAGGCAAAAACTGCAGTTTGAAGAGACAGAGTAAGCATCAGAACCAGAAGCAGATGTGACAAGGATGTTGGAATTATCAAACAGGGAACTTAATACAACTGTGATTAAAATGTAAAGGTCTTTAATGTATAAAATAGACAGCCTCCAAGAACATATGGGCAATGTAAGCAGAGAGATGGAATTTCTAAGCAAGAACCAAAAAAGAAATGTCGTATATATGTGTATATATATATATATATATTTTCCCATCTCCCTCTTCTCCTCTCCCTGATCATTCTTTCTCTCTCAGGTAAATAAAATCTTAAAACAACAACAACAACAAAAAACAAAATTAAACTAAACATGCTTTCAACATACAATCCAGAAATTGTATTCCTTGGTGTTTATCCAAGGAAGTTGAATCTTATGCTTACCTTAAAACCTATACATGGATGTTCATAGCAGATTTATTCATAATTGCCAAAACTTGGAAGCAAACAAGATGTTTCAGTAAGTGAGTGCATAAGTAAGCTATGGTAGATCTAGCCAATGGAATATTATTCAGCCCCCCCAAAATAAGCTATCAAGCCATGGAAAGATATGGAAGAAACTTAAATGCATACTACTAATTGAAAGAAGCCAATTTGAAAAGAAAGTTACATACTGTATGATTCCAATTATCATACAGATTCTGAAAAAGGCAAAACTATGGAGTCAGTAAAAAGATCAGTGCTTGCCAGGGATTAATGGAAAGAGAGGATGAATATGTAGAGCACAGAGAATCTTTAGGGCCATGAAACTACTTTGTGTGATACTATAATAGTAGATACATATTCTACCTTTGTCCAAACCCACAGAATTAACATCACCAGAAGTGAAACTTAATGTATATTATGGACTTTGGTGGATAATTATGCATTAATGTAGGTTTACCAGTTAAATAAATGTAATACTCTGGTGGGAAAAGATAATGAAAGAGATTAGGCATGTGTGGTACAGTGCGTATATGAGAAATCTCTGCAAATTCTACTGAATTGCTGTAAACTTAAAATTGCTCTAAAAAATAAAGTTTATTAAATCAAACAGGGAAACAAATAATGACAATAGCGCTATCAAGAATTTAGAAAAACTGGGTCACTTAAACATTGTCAAGTATATAAAATGTTGCAATCACTTTGGAAAAATGTTGTAGTTTCTTACACTAAACACTTCCTTATATGAGCCAGTAATTGCAAACTTGAGCATTTATTCCAAAGATAAGAAAACACAAAAAACTATATGAATTTCGCCACAGGTTGTTTCAAAATAACCAAACCTTAAAGAACCAATGCCATCAATCTGTGAATTGTTAATTAAGCAAAATGTTATTACTCCAAACCATGGAATACTACTTAGCAATATGAAGGAATGAATGATTAATACATAGAAGAACTTAGATAGAATTCAAGGGAATTATGGGGGGGAGGCAATACCACATAAATGACATACCAAAAGTCAATACGTAATAAATCTTGAATTGAAATGAGAAAAGAATAGAGACAAAGAATAGCTTAATGGTTGCCAGTTGTTGGTTTGGGATTTATGGAGGGATGAAGGTGACTGTAGCTACTCATGATGGAACCATTTTTATATCTTGACTATAGTGGTACTTACATAAAATGTACACATGTGACAAAAATGCATAAAACTAAACATACATGCACATACACGCACACATGCACACACACATGACTGCATATAAAACTAGTGACATACGAATAAAGCCAGGGAATGGTATCAATGTCTGTGTCTTGTATTTGATATTGATATTTTGTGTTATCTCAAAATAAAAATTGTTTAAAGAGTGGAGTGCAGAAATATGGATTTCAACCAAAAGCTTTTTTTAAAAAAATACAAATGCAGCTTACAGTACCAACCTTTTGCAAGTCTGAAAGAGATTTTAAAGAGGCAAAAGAAAAGCACTAAAAATTATCCATATGGAGATAATTAAAATTAAATCTATACATTTAAATGTATAAAAGAATATTATGTATCACATTATACCAACAGATTTATATTTCTTAGGCAATGCCTCTCAATGAATGTAATTTTGAGTGTGATAATTGCTTTTAGGTTTTGCATATGTGTGTGTATGTGTAAGACTCTCCTATATATGGGATAGCATTCACCATGTCAGTAATCCATCACTAATATCTACTTTCCCTACCTGGTCCTGGTAAAAGCCAATATTGTCCTTACATATATTCAACATCCTCCAAGGGTTGTCCAAGTTGAGAACCATCTATCTAGATTAGCCACTGCTTTTCTAATAACTTAAACAATCAAAATTCCCTGAAAAAGGCAAAAATGTATACTAGAAGTTTCTGAACATATTGAAAGAGCAGTTAAAAATATACCACTTTACACATTTAATGCAATTCCTATCAAAGTACCATCCATCTTTTTCAAAGAAATGGAACA
Source organism: Mustela lutreola (assembly GCF_030435805.1). Lineage (NCBI taxonomy): Eukaryota > Metazoa > Chordata > Mammalia > Carnivora > Mustelidae > Mustela > Mustela lutreola. The sequence continues at coordinate 37,896,329 of NC_081294.1, forward strand.
AATAATGCTAAAATTTATATGGAACCAGAAAAGACCTCGAATAGCCAAAGGGATATTGAAAAAGAAAGCCAACGTTGGTGGCATCACAATTCTGGACTTCAAGCTCTATTACAAAGCTGTCATCATCAAGACAGCATGGTACTGGCACAAAAACAGACACATAGATCAATGGAACAGAATAGAGAGCCCAGAAATAGACCCTCAAATCTATGGTCAACTAATCTTCGACAAAGCAGGAAAGAATGTCCAATGGAAAAAAGACAGCCTTTTCAATAAATGGTGCTGGGAAAATTGGACAGCCACATGCAGAAAAATGAAATTGGACCATTTCCTTACACCACACACAAAAATAGACTCAAAATGGATGAAGGACCTCAATGTATGAAAGGAATCCATCAAAATCCTTGAGGAGAACACGAGCAGCAACCTCTTCGACCTCTGCCGCAGCAACATCTTCCTAGGAACAACGCAAAAGGCAAGGGAAGCAAGGGAAAAAATGAACTACTGGGATTTCATCAAGATCAAAAGCTTTTGCACAGCAAAGGAAACAGTTAACAAAATCAAAAGACAACTGACAGAATGGGAGAAGATATTTGCAAATGACATATCAGATAAAGGACTAGTGTCCAGAATCTATAAAGAACTTAGCAAACTCAACACCCAAAGAACAAATAATCCAATCAAGAAATGGGCAGAGGACATGAACAGACATTTCTGCAAAGAAGACATCCAGATGGCGAACAGACACATGAAAAAGTGCTCCATATCACTCGGCATCAGGGAAATACAAATCAAAACCACAATGAGATATCACCTCACACCATTCAGAATGGCTAAAATCAACAAGTCAGGAAATGACAGATGCTGGCGAGGATGCGGAGAAAGGGGAACCCTCCTACACTGTTGGTGGGAATGCAAGCTGGTGCAGCCACTCTGGAAAACAGCATGGAGGTTCCTCAAAATGTTGAAAATAGAACTGCCCTATGACCCAGCAATTGCACTACTGGGTATTTACCCTAAAGATACAAATGTAGTGATCCAAAGGGGCACATGCACCCGAATGTTTATAGCAGCAATGTCCACAATAGCCAAACTATGGAAAGAACCTAGATGTCCATCAACAGATGAATGGATCAAGAAGATGTGGTATATATACACAATGGAATACTATGCAGCCATCAAAAGAAATGAAATCTTGCCATTTGCAACAACATGGATGGAACTAGAGCGTATCATGCTTAGCGAAATAAGTCAAGCAGAAAAAGACAACTATCATATGATCTCCCTGATATGAGGAAGTGGTGATGCAACATGGAGACTTAAGTGGGTAGAAGAAGAATCAATGAAACAAGATGGGATTGGGAGGGAGACAAACCATAAGTGACTCTTAATCTCACAAAACAAACTGAGGGTTGCCGGGGGGAGGGGGTTTGGGAGAAGGGGGTGGGATTATGGACATTGGGGAGGGTATGTGATTTGGTGAGTGCTGTGAAGTGTGTAAACCTGGTGATTCACAGACCTGTACCCCTGGGGATAAAAATATATGTTTATAAAAAATAAAAAATTTTAAAAAAAATAAATAAATAAAGATAAGGATTTACAAAAAAAAAAAAAATGCAACATTTTTCAGAGTCCATAGTCTCTCGTGATTCACCATCTGAGGGGTTTGAAGTGGCGGGGGGGTGGGAGGTCGGGGTACCAGGTGGTGGGAATTATAGAGGGCACAGATTGCATGGAGCACTGGGTGTGGTGAAAAAAATAATGATACTGTTATGCTGAAAATAAATAAATGAAAAAATAAAAAAAAATAAAATAAAAAATTAAAATAAAAATAAAAATATACCACTTTAGGGGCACCTGGGTGGCTCAGTGGGTTAAAGCCTCTGTCTTGGGCTCAGGTCATGATCCCCGGGTCCTGGGATGGAGCCCTGCATTGGGCTCTCTGCTTCCCCGCCCAACCCCACCCAGCTCTGCCTGCCTCTCTGCCTACTCATGATCTTTGTCTGTCAAATAAATAAATAAAATCTTTAAAAAAAAAAGAATATACCTCTTTAAAAGGCATAGGACAATTATGTGTTATAGGTGAGATTATTTCTTTATAATTAAAATATTCCCCATCCTAGAAAAAAAGATGGAAATATCTTTTTGACTTTTTGACTGGCTACCGATTCAAAAAGGTAATTACAATATTTTAAAAGTAAGGCAAATTATGAATATCAATGCAAATTTTAAAAATAAAATATTAGCAGCTAATATATATCATGGCATAAAATAATAAAATATAATAACTGAACATAATTTATCTCAAGAATGTAGGAATGGTTCAACATTCAAAAATGTATCAATGATTTTCAATATCAAAAATTAAATGAGATAAAATACATTATTATTTTAATAGATGTTGAAAAGTAATTGGAAGAAATACTCCTTATTTTATTTTATAGTTGAAAAAAATTGAATAAAACAAATGGTTAATTTTTAATTTGTTAATATTTATTAATATAGCATGTTATAAAATTTTTATATTTCATTTATATAAAATATTCTATAATCATTTCAGAAGTTTAAAACATGAGTTAGAAAATAAAAACACCTTGGGGTGCCTAAGTGGCTCAGTTGGTTAAGCAACTTCCTTCAGCTCAGGTCAAGACCCTTTAGTTCTGGAATCAAGTCCTGCATCTGGCTGCGTGCTCAGAAGAGAGTCTGTTTCTCCCTTTGACCCTCCCCCACCTCATGCACTCTCTCTCTCTCAAATAAATAAATAAAATCTTTAAAAAAAAAAAAAAAGAAAAGGAAAACATCCTTCTTATTAATTCTACTATCCCCTCCCCAAATTGTGATGAACATACTGGTAAAATTCACATTTCTCTGTCTCCATCTTCCTCTCCATATATATATATATATATATATATATATATATGGAGAAAAAATATGTATATATATCCTGTTATACATATATATAACTTACACAAGTGGACTCAACAAATAAGGTCATTTTTTAGAAAAAAAAAACACCTTGTATAGTCTTTAATTTTTTTTAAGCTTTTATTTATTTGACAGAGAGAGACAGCACAGCATGGGTTGTTGCAGGCGGAGGGAGAGGAAGAAGCAGGTTCCCTGCAGATCAGGGAGACCAATGCAGGGCTCAGTCCCAGGACCCTGGAGTCAGGACCTGAACCGAAGGCAGTCGCTTAACCAACTGAGCAACTCAGGCATCCTTAACTTTCTTCCTCCTATGACTATCTCTAAATATATAAATAGAATTGAATAAATTTAAATAATGTGGTTTGTCACCATTACCAAACAATCTATTTTCACCAAGTTATCTATAAATTAGCACAACTGAAATAAAAATCACAACAGGAAATTTTGCTTATAAAATTTTGCTTATAATTCAACAAGCTATTTGTAGAAGAATTAAAGGGAAAAATTGATAAGGCAATTTTTAAAAAATAAGAACAGTTAACATTTATCAAACTATATTATAAAGTTTCCATTATAAACACATGACATTGGACTGAAAATAGATAAACACAGCAGGGGAACTGATCAATGAATTGTACTAATTAATAATGTGTGTAGCAATAAAGCATAAAAAGACACAACCATATGCATTGAAGAGGAAATATTTCTGAGACTTAAAAACTATGAAGTCACATAAGAATTCAAGCAGTGTGTAAAAAGAAAAAAACAAACCACAAAGACACATTTATAATTAACATCAAATTCCCCTCAAAGATCATGAAAATCTGTTAGGATAGAACATCATATTGAGTTCATTAAAAGTTTGCCACTAACCAAATGAATTTATTCATATGGAATACTCTGGCAGCTTGAGCACTCAGGTTTTAGGAAGTTTTATCCTGGAGGATGAGGTCAGACAAGAATTCTAAGCAAAATTCTGTCTGGGCTGGTCTTTTTCAGAGTTGGTAACAAGGATAATTTGAGTGGTTCAATAGGAAAGTGAAGCTGGATATCAAAACTGGTATCTGTCTTTCTATAGTTTGTCAGAGTTCTTATATTTTGGCAGCACATGGAGCAAACACAGAAGATACAGGTGTTTTTATGAATACATAGGCACTGTTCTCCAGAAGATGTATAGTCCTATTGGTTCATGGAAAGAAGAGCAATCCTAAATAAAAATATCAAGCTGGGACAATTTTTAACCCACCGAGCCACCCAGGCGGCCCAAGCTGGGACAATTTTTAATGCATTTCAAACATGATTACTGATTCCAAGGGAAACAATTTATATATGACCCATTTTCTTTGTCAATGTATTAATGTCTTAGAAATGTTTTGCAATAAATGACATCATTCACAGAAAGAGTTGACATAAAATAGAATTTTTATCCTACTCACAAAAACACAATGGGAATTGTCTCTTTTTAGTTGCTTATCACTGATTTGAGAAAGAAAGTTTATGCTTATTTAAGTATGAAATGATTCTCAACCTTAAAATATCTTCTGTTTTATTTTATGTATTTAGGGATTACTGCTGTTATTGTCTAGTAGGATTTTTTTTCCCCTTTAAGTCTCTGAATCTCTTGACCAGGATATCTACAAAACACTGCCTCAATAGCTAACTTTATGACAAACTATAGGACAGTGAACATTACTAAGTTTGCTGAAGCAGGCTGAGAGTGTAAATAACAACCCACACACAGGTGCTGGAGATCTTTCACCCTCAAGCTTTCCCTTTCACACTCTCTCACTTCCCTCCTTTTATTCACTGTAACACAGCCTGCTAATGTGAGGAGTGAGTGAACCCAACAGACTGTAAGGAAAACTATGAATGTGAAGAATTTTAATAAGAGCAATGACCAAATGAATCATAAAAGGCAGTTAACTGAAGAATGCAGAGGCAGTGTGGTCTTGGAACTAGAGGGTACAATAGTAAGGGTTGGTACAATCAGCTCTGACCCTGTTATATCACTGGTACATGTAAGAACAAAATCAAAATAAGATTTCAGTGTATATTCCAAGTCAGGAACCAGAAGTGACAGATTCTTGCACTTTGCAGTAATTCTCCATTGCCCACAAAGTAAGGGTTGCAAGAATATCCAAAAACATACTTTAAAAGCAATGGTCCCAATAAATGGAGAGATATTCCATGTTCATGAATAGGAAAGCTCAATATGATAATAGTTCTTCTGAACTTATCTATAGATTCGACCATAATCTCCATCAAAATTCTAGCACCCATCCACAAACTTATTATAAAGTATGTATGGAAAGACAAAACACCCAGAATTCCCAACACAGAACTGAGAGAGGAATAAGGTTGAATAACTAACTCTACCCAACTTCAAGGTTTTCTGTAGATCTATAGTAATTAAGACAGCCTGGTATTGGCAAATGAATAGACAAAGAAGGTTAGTGAACAGAAGAGGGAGCCCAGATATGGACTCAAACAAATATAGGCAACTGAACTTTGAAAAGTGAACAAAAGCAATTCAAAAGTAAAAGGATAACTGGACATCCACATGCAAAAAAAAATGAAGCTTGACACAAGTCTTACACGTTTAACAAAGATTAGCACAAAATGTGTATACACCTAAAGGTGAAATGCAAAACTATAAAGCCCCTAGAAGATAACAAAGGAAACACTTAATTTACATACAACATTTAAAACATAATCTGTGAAAGAAAAAGTTGAATTTTGTTTAGTTGGACTTCATCAAAATAAAAACTTTTGCTCTTCAAAAGACACTATTGAATAAAAGAAGACACAAACTATAGATCAAGGGAAAACTCTGATAAATTTGATAAAGGATTGATATCCAAAATATACAACTCAACAATGGGAAAACAAACAACCTAATTAAAAATTGGGTAAAAAAATCTGAACATACACCACTGAAGAAGATACATAAATAACAAATAAGCATATGAAAAGATGTTCAACAACAGATGTGAGTACTTAATAGTAAATTAAATCAGATAACACTGTATCTATTTGAATGGCTAAAATCCTAAACATTGACAATGTCAAATGCTAGTGAAGATGTGAAGTAACAGGAACTTTCCATTTATTGCTGCTGGGAATGCAAAATGGTTCAGATACTTTAGAAGACAATTTGGAAGATTGTTTATGAAAGTAAATATACCCCGATTGTATGGTCCAGGAATCATACTCCTTGGTATTTGCCCAAATGGTTTGAAAATAATGTCCATAGGAGTACCTGCACACAGATGTTTATACTAACTTTATTATAATCGCCCATACTCAGAAGCTACCAGTGTCCTGTATTAGTTGAGTGGGCAAATAAACTGTAGTGAGAATAGAATAGTTTCAGTGCTAAAAAGAGATGAGTCATCTAACCATAAAAAGATATGGAAGAAACTTCAATTCATATTGTTAAGTCTGAAAAGGCTACACAATGTATGACCCATGGACACAGTAAAAAGATCAATAGTTGACAGGGTCTTGGGGGACTAGGAAAAAGTGCATGCACATGTACATGGGTGCAACAAAAAGAGGATTCATTTAAATAAACAAAGGTATCTATTCAGGAATTTTAGTGTACTTAAATAGTAAAAAGGAAAACCATCAAAAAATTTGTGATTTCATTGATTTTGGCTAACTCACATGGATATGAAGAATCTGTGTTGGCTGATATTTGGCAGCCTATCTTCCCAGCTCAAATTCTAAGAAATAATCGAAAAATATAAAATAATGGTAGTTCCACAATTTTAGTGAAAATAATAAACTAAATTCATTCTTTAGTTCCAGAAGAAGGAAACCAGAGCCTAAAACATATATAAGAAAGAGGTTACCCATCCTCTTCTGCTTCAGCTGAACTCAGAGTCTAAAACTAGAGGGTTCCTAAAGGTTGTTTATATTGGTTGATGATCGCAGAGACCAGGGCTGGGTGACTGAATAAGTCAATCAACAAAAGGATAAATTCTTGAGTGGTCCCCAGTGTGGCCAACTTGACCCTCTGAGGACCTTTTAAGAAGCCATATAGAATATATCATAGATTTATTCACTAGAGAATAAAGGTTAGGAGGAATTTTAGTTTTACCTCCTGCCCCAGTGGTCAAAGGTGCTCTATAAGTCTTTTTTATCTCCAGGGTGCATATAAATTCCTACCAAGTCCATTCCCATAGGTATCCCACTACACAGCCTCAGCGTGGGGCTGATTCCGAAAATGAGAGGTACAAAGCTCTTTTGAGACAAGGGGCAGTTATGCAAAGATAATTGCCACAGCAGTGATGGAACTAAGCATAGACTGAGAATAGAGTGCAAGAGATATTTATAATAGCCACCAAGAGGATGCATTGTGCAAGTATCATTCTTTTCTATTGCTGTGTAAAAAATTGCAAGTAATGTAATTAAACCAATACTCATTGTTGGGCACAGCAAAGATAGCGCTGGCCTGACTTCTCTTCCCGCTAGAAAAGGCGCCACCGTGGCAGTATTGGCGCCAACATGGCGGTTTCGGTTCCGCATCTCTGATATTTCCTCCTCTCGCCCAACACACCCTACCCAGTTACTGACTACATAACCAAACCCCATAGGCTCTCTCCGCGCTGACCTCATTTCCCATCCCCTACCCAATATAAGCTGCAACCCCGCTCAATAAAGTGAGATCCTGCTTCGACAGATCCCCGAGTCTGGTGTGGTTCGTTAATGCGCCTGGATTCACTACACCCGCCATCCCGCTCAGCCCCAAGGGGAGCTACCGGCTGGCCCGGACGCTCTCCTCGTGCCCGTCTGCCCGCAAAACCTACTGGAGTCCAACAACTCATTTGTTAACTGATAGTTTTGTAGATGAGAAGTTCATTTAGGCTTGACTGGGCTCTATGTTTAGGGTCTTACAGTATCAAAATAAAGCTACCAGCTTCTCTGTCTCTTAACCACAGGCTCTGAGAGAAGTCTACTTCTAAGCTCGTTCACGTTGTTGGCAGAGTTCAGTTTACTGTGGTGGTAGGACTGAGGTCCACTCTTGGCTGTAGACTGTTCTTAATCCTAGGGGTCACTCTCAGGTCCTTCCCCCATAGTTACCTCTATCTCAGTTTTGTAGAAATCAGTCAATCCCTCTCATGCCTCAGATCTTCAACTTTTACTTTTGTTACCAGCTGAGACTTTCCACCTGCCCAAATAATCTCCTTATCTTAATATCTACTGATTAGTAACCTTAGTTATAGGTGCAAAATCTCTTTTATCTGAAGACAATCACAGGAGTGAGATCAGGGGGTTAATGTAATGGATACCATCTAAAAATGAGGGGCAGCAGTGTTGAATACTTACACACTCCATAATGAAATTTCTGGGCACCATGATAAAAACAAAAACTAAAAGTTTCTCCAGAGAATAAAATAGATTATTTGCCAAGTAATGAGGATCACATTAACTTCAAACTTCCCACAGCATCATTGGCTACTTCAACATAGTGAAGAGATATACATAAATTTAAGAAGAAAAATAATTTTGAATATAGGTATCCACACCCAGTTATATATAAAGAGAAAGCTGGTGGAATTAATGGCAAAAATAGAATTGTAAGTACAAAGCCGTAAAAGTGACAGGAGTAACTCATACTAACGTGGCAAACATTGCCTGAGTGCTCAGAAGTCCTGATAATGTTGTATTAACTCTTTCAGTATTCATGACAAAGCTATTGAGGTAAAGATTGTTATTACCTTCTTTCACATTTTCAGATGAAGAAACTGAAGCACAAAGCATTTAACTGATGTGCTCAATCACACAGCTGTTACATAGTACAGACTTGATTAGTTTTGATTCAGTTTTAGGTGCCCTGATTCCAGAACAATTATATGTGTGTGTGTATGTATTTATACTTTTATGCATCTAGTGAAACAGTTGCAATATATAAAAAGCAAATCTATAAAACTTCAAGAAGTAGAAAGAAATAACAGAATGTGCATTTTTAAGCAATTAAAAAAAAATGCCTGATCAAGGGACACCTGGGTGGCTCTGCTGGATAAGGTCATGATCTCAGAGTCCTGGAATCGAGTCTCACTCAGGCTCCTTGCTCAGTAGGAAGCCTGCTTCTCCTTCTGCCTGCCTCTCTCTCTGCTTGTACCTTTCTTTTCGTATCTCCCTCTCTGGTAAATAAATAAATACAATCTTTAAAAAGAAGTTCCTGATCAAATATATAGCATAGCAACAAAAAATGTCCTATATAATTGACACATTCCAGGAAGTATATTCTGAGAATGTTGACTCTTTGTCATGGGTAAACTGACAGATGACAATGAATTATTATGGGAACTTCTCATCATAACATTATAACTGGTTAATATAAAGCAATATGGTCAGAAGAAATCCTAGCACAACATGCAGAAACAGAAATATGGTATATTTTCACAATTCTGAGAATCAAGAATAATTGATTACATGGAGAAATTATACACAAGACACTAATTGGTAAACAAATATGTCAAGTAATAAAATGTTAAGTAGGAAGAGTATGCATAGGCAGCTTACAACTGTAAATGCAGAAAGAGAATTTTAGCTTCTAGAAGCATGGAACAGATTACTGTCCATTCAATCCTCTTATTTTTTTATCCACCAGAAAAACATCAGAAACAGAAAAGGGCAAACATCATTTGTATGAAAATAAGAAATGCACTAGTAATGGTAAGCAAAATTAAGACAGCCTACACAAAAAATTATTATAAATAATGAGGTATTTCTTGATAATGCATAAATTTTATATAAGTAAATAGTAGATTGAAGGTAACATGAAATGACTTTATTTTGTGTTATTAATATAGTAATAATAGTGTAATAATATTCTTAAAATTGCATTACTATAAAAGTAGCTTCCAATTCTAGTTCGCATACTTGTTTTCCATCTTTAATTTTCTACTATTCTGTGTTTATTTCTGTTTAAGCTGGGCATCATTACAATAGCCTCCATTTCTTTTTATCTAAACATTTTTAAATTAATAGAGCAATGCTCTTTTACCTATTTGCTATGTAGAATTTCTGTAACATTGTTTTTGGTCATACTTTCTGGTGATAGATGGAGGGTATAAACTGGAGACTGTACTCAATGCTCAAGTTGCACAAAAATTCATTTGTGTTTCTAGTGTCTCTCATAATGTCGCCTACACAGGATACTGGTTTCCAAGCATCTGGTAGGAGAGGTGAAATTTCTTTCTTTCTTTCTTTCTTTTTTTAATAAGGATTTTATTTATTTATTTGACAGAGAGAGAGAGATCACAAGTAGGCAGAGAGAGAGGAGGAAGCAGGCTCCCTGCTGAGCAGAGAGCCAGATGTGGGGCTCAATCCCAGGACCCTGAACGGAAGACAGAGGCTTAATCCTGAGCCACCCAGGTGCCCCCAAGAGGGGAAATTTCTGATAGAATGACCTCTAAAACTGAAACTGTACTCCTTGAAACTGGGCATGCAGTATCTTGTGTTGCCTGTGCTGTGAGGTCACAGAGCATAAGGAAGCCATGTTTCCTGTTTCCAAAAATCAAACTGGTGTTCATTCTAAAACGCAGTGGTAGGAACGAGAAGGCTACTAAGTCTGGGTCCTAGAATCGGTAACTCCTTTATAAGGAATTATCCTGAAATGACCAAGAACACAACCTGATTGTGGGCAGGAAGGAATTGCTGGAGAACTTCAAGTTGGCCTTTGATGCAGGCTGATTACTGGCAGAAAGGACCTTTTAAGGTCTGTCATTAATTTGGGTTAGTGTCTGAAACAATTGTACAGAAAAGCAGCTCAGTTTCTGATGGACAAGGAATACTCAAGGAGAGAAAGAGTTTGGAAAACATACATGTTTGAACACACGCTATTTGTTCACAAAGCCTATTCAGGAGCTATCATAAGACCCCAGAGAGATGGTTTGTCAGGGATCCTATGGTCTGTGCCTTGATAAAATATGGAGAAAAATGTTCTCCATACAAAAGACTAAAAACATGAGGAAGCTATTGAGAGATTGTTCATGTATCTGATAGAAATATAGAATTTGATTTCTTTAGGGAAATTCGGGATTATATAACCTAATTGTAACTGGGAGCAGCAGAATGACAGCATACCCATGGCCAGCTCTGATATAGTAATGCAGAAAAGCCAACTTATATCCTAATTTCAGTCCTTCATGAAAACACAAAGCAATTTAGAATTCGGATTTCTACAAATACAGATGAAGATTAATATTCTTTAAAAAATAAATCAAGTGATTAAAAGCTTGCAAAAAAATTTGAAGTCCAACCGAGGTTTGGAATGCTTACCAAAATGGGAGAAATTTTCCATTATAATGGATATCATTTTGGCTACAGTTTAGAAACTTAGAGTCTCATTGTTAGTGATTTTTTAAGAGTCTGTAATCAGTTTATTTTTGGCTGTGATCCAAGCGTTATTCAATGTTTTTAAATTACTATGCAATTGAGACTTAGAAAAATTAATTTTCTGTGTTATTTTTCTTCTAGGTAGAAAATATGGTCTATGTAATTTATTTCTTTATCATTTATTATTAGTTTTGAAATGTACTTTTAAGTAAATATTCATATTTTATGGATGCTGGGGAAAAAGGTTATTATTTTGCTTACATGGAGTATATGTATAAATATGCAAATAAGGGAAGTTTGATATTTAAACCAATGTGTTTTTCTCCTTCCAATTTGTTTTCATTAGTTCTGTGCTCATCAGTTGGGCAATAGCAAAGAGTTATATATTTCTTGGCAGGGTGTACAGACAAAGGAAGGAAGAAAGTAACAAAATCCCATTTCTGAGTTTTCATGCATCTGATCTTAGTTTGCAGAGTAAAAAAAAATCTGGTGGTCTCACAGAGGTGACTGATGGGATGGGGCTAAAGACTGCACAGAAAGATTCATGGTTTAGGTAAGTAAAAAAGTCAGTGACTAAAAGCCACAGATTTGCTTTATTTAAGGGATTCTGGCACAGGATCATATTACATCCATCAGGATTTTCAAATTTCTACCACTGAATCCTCTCTAAGCAAAATGAAGCCAAGAATGGATTTTATTAAGATTTGGGGGCAACTTTCATCAAACTTCAGACTTTATCTGTTAATTCAGATGACTTTCCCATTAATCACAATACCATATAGCATCTGATGGGACCAGAATCTGGCAATGTCTCCAGAACCAAAACTATGATGCGTTTACTAGCATTTGGAAGTTTCCATCACTGTTTTAACCCATAGAACCATCCAGTGTTAGCTGTTACCAGTGTCAAAAAGATGGATAGCCATTCCCCACTTGATTGCTTAATACTTTTGTATCAGTCTTGCTTTGATTCATCTGGTAGTTGAAACCTGTATCAAATGACAAGGAAGCCTGCAAATATAGTGATTCTTTTTTTGCCCTATACAAATATTGAGAGGGCGCCTGGATGGCTCAGTGGGTGAAAGCCTCTGCCTTTGGCTCAGGTCATGATCCTAGGTCCTGGGATTGAGCCCCGCATCCAGCTCTCTGCTTAGCAGGGAGCCTGCTTCCTCTCTCTTTGCCTGCTTCTCTGCCTACTTGTGATCTCTGTCTGTCAAATAAATAAATAAAATATTTAATAAATAAATAAATAGAGATTTGCTATACAGAGGCATTTTTCAAATGTTGAAAGATGTTCCAAATGTCAGAGTAGATACAAATGATGAGTACCCAAAGTCTCTCTCTTCATTGCTAACATCAACAAAACCCTTTTTTTCCTGTTCTTTAATAACAAGAAAAAGGTAGAAACAACAACAAAAATTTTTCTACAAAACATAAATCAACTGCATTACAAACAAACAAAAACATAGCTATTTTTTCCCCAATACAGGAAGATATCCAGTTATTAGTTCTTGTAGGTCATTTTTTAGACAACTTAGGATTTTCCACATATGCAACCATGTCATCTGTGAATTCAATTTTATTTCTTTCTTTGAAATTTGTATGCCTTTTGTTTCTCTTGTTTGCCTTTTTAGAATGGCCAGGACCTTCAATAAAACCTTGAATAGAAGTGCAGAGAGTACAGCAATCAGACAACAAAAAGAAATTAAAGGCATTCAAATCGGCAAAGAAGAAGTCAAACTATTATTCTTTGCAGATGATATGATACTATATGTGGAAAACGCAAAAGGCTCCACTCCCAAACTGCTAGAACTTGTATAGGAATTCAGTAAAGTGTCAGGATATAAAATCAGTGCACAGAAATCAGTTGCATTTCTTTACACCAACAACAAAACAGAAGAAAGAGAAATTAAGGACTCAATCCCATTTACAATTGCACCCAAAACCATAAGATACATAGGAATAAACCCAACCGAAGAGGCAAAGAATCTATACTCAGAAAACTTTAAAGTACTCATGAAAGAAATTGAGGAAGACACAAAGAAATGGAAAAATGTTCCATGCTCATGGATTGGAAGCACAAATATTGTGAAAATGTCTACGCTACCTAAAGGAATCTACACGTTTAATGCAATCCCTATCAAAATCCCATCCATTTTTTTCCAAAGAAATAGAACAAATAATCCTAAAATTTATATGGAATCAGAAAAGACCTTGAATAGCCAAAGGAATATTGAAAAAGAAAGCCAAAGTTGGTGGCATCACAATTCTGGACTTAAAGCTCTATTACAAAGCTGTCATCATCAAGACAGTGTGGTACTGGCACAAAAACAGACACATAGATCAATGGAACAGAATAGAGATCCCAGAAATAGACCCTCAACTCTATGCTCAATTAATCTCCGACAAAGCAGGAAGGAATGTCCAATGGAAAAAAGACAGCCTCTTCACAAACAAATGGTGTTGGGAAAATTGGACAGCCACATGCATAAAAATGAAACTGGACCATTTCCTTACACCACACACAAAAACAGACTTAAAATGGATGAAGGACCTCAATGTGAGAAAGGAATCCATCAAAATCCTTGAGGAGTACACAGGAAGCAATCTCTTTGACTTGAGCCACAGCAATTTCTTCCTAAGAACATTGCCAAAGGCAAAGGAAACAAGGGCAAAAATGAACTATTGGGATTTCATCAAGATCAAAAACTTTTGCACAGCAAAGGGAACAGTTAACAAAACCAAGACAACTGACAGCATGGAAGAAGATAAATATCTCCCAAACAACATATCAGATAAAGGGCTAGTATCCAAAATCTATAAAAAGCTTAGCAAACTCAACACCAAAGAACAAATAATCCAATCAAGAAATGGGCAGAGGACATGAACAGACATTTCTGCAAAGAAGACATCCAGATGGCCAACAGACAGTTGAAAAAATGCTCCACACCACTCAGCATCAGGGAAATACAAATCAAAACCACAATAAGATACCACCTCACACCAGTCAGAATGGCTAAAATTAACAAGTCAGAAAATCACAGATGCTGGCGAGGATGCGGAGAAAGGGGAACTCGCCTACACTGTTGGTGGGAATGCAACTGGTGTAACCACTCTGGAAAACAGCGTGGAGGTTTCTCAAAAAGCTGAAAATAGAGCTACCCTATGACCCAGTGATTGCACTACTGGCTATAAAGATACAAACGTGCTCTGAAGGGGCATGTGCACCCGAATGTTTAATAGCAGCAATGTCCACAATAGCCAAATTATGGAAAGAACCTAGATGTCCATCAACAGATGAATGGATAAAGAAGTGGTATATATATATACAAGGGAATATTATGCAGCCATCAAAAGATAGGAAATCTTGACATCTGCAACAACGTGGATGGAACTAGAAGGTATTATGCTTAGCAAAATGAGTCAATTGGAGAAAGACAACTATCATATGATCTCCCTGATATGAAGAAGTGGAGATGCAACATGGGGGTTTGAAGGGTAGGAAAAGAAAAAATGAAAGAAGATGGGATCAGGAGGGAGACAAACCATAGAAGACTCAGTCTCACAAAACAGGCTGAGGGTTGCTGGGGGGAAGGTCGTTGGGAGAGGGTGGTGGGGTTATGGACATTGGGGAGAGTATGTGCTATGGTGAGTGCTGTGAAATGTGTAAACCCGGCGATTCACAGACCTGGACCCCTGGGGCTAAAAATATGTTATATGTTTATAAAAAATTAAAAAATTAATAAAAAATAAAAATAAAATAAAATAAAAAGAAGTGCAGAGAGTAAAAAGTCTTTGCCTTGTTCACAATATTAGGGCAGAATATTCCCTATTTTGCTGTTAAAAATGCTATTGCATGTTTTCATAAATTTTTTTATCAGGTCCAGGGAGTTCTCTTCTGTTTCTATTGTCTTGAAAGTTTATAAATTGATGTCAAATCCTTTCAAATGCTTTAACTGTATTTATAAATATGACCACATGCTTTTCCCCTTATTTTGTTAATCCATTGAATTATACTGGTTGCTTTTGAATATCAGTGTAGCATTGTTGGAATATATCCCACTTGATTATTGGAATATATCCCACTTGGTTGTGGAGTAAGTATCTTCTTATAGATATATTTCTTATCAACAGTACATGTTGTTCTAATCCATGTAAGGATACTGGTCTGTAATTTCTTTCTTCTCATTTATCTTTGTTTGGCTTCAGTTTTGGGATAATTCCAGCTCAAAAAATATTTAAGAAATGTTCCCACTTTAAAAAAAAAAAAAGCATTTGTGTATAATTTGTGTAATTGTGTATAAAACACTTGATAGAATTCACCAGTGAAGCTACTGTGATCTTTAATTTTCTTTGCTGAAAGCTTTTAGTTACAAATTTAATTTACTTAATGGATGTAGTAATGTTCATATATATCTTTAATTTCATCTTGAGTTAGTTTGATAACTTGTGTTTTTAAGGAAATTATCTTTTTTATTGAAATTGTTGAATGTGCTGGCATAAAGTGGGATTGTAATATTTTCTTAATTTCTTCTAATGTCTTTGGTTCTACAGTGGTGACTTCCTTTTTGATAAATGTGCCATCATTCACTTGTTTTGTCCTTTCATCGGTACTGTAAGTTTATTAATTTTATCAACCTTCAAAAACCCAAGACTACAAATCCTCCTCTAAATGCTGCTATATCTGTTTCCAACAAATTCAGATTATGTACTATTTTTGGTATAATTTTGTTCAAACCCTGCCGGACCTGGTGACATCTCTGTTACCACTGTTTGGTTCATGTACTGAATAATTCGTAGTTTTCCCATGCTACTTTTTTTGCCAGCTCCTGATCATAAGACTTAGACAAAATTTCAGTAAAATTTGGCCAGAAAGAAATCAGTAACAGATACAGTTCTAGTTTCTGAACTACATAACCTCTTAAATAGTGATCTATTGACCCGAGTCCAACTTTAGCTCTACTTTTATTTCATTATCCAGAAATGTACCTCAGTCATAAAATAGAGCTTTAGTGAGCATAACTCACCATCCTTCAAAATCCTGATTTACAAATACTTAAATTTTAAATTCAAGCTAATAGTTCTACCATTGAATATTCCTATGGAAACGAATTTAGATGGACTAGAATATTGACACTTTCATAAATTTAGAAAGTTTAGGGCCTTTGTCAGAATATTATTTTATAATAAATTAAATAAATCTTTAATTTTATTGTACATTATTATTTTAGCCAATGTAAGTGACTGTACTTTCCTCTGTTCTAAAGTATATGGATATTGTAAAGGTTAACTTATTTTCAACATTCTTGGCAAATGTGACTGTTTGTTCTTGTACCCAAGACCTTTGTTTTGTTTGGTTTTTTGTTTGTTTGGTTTTTGTTTTTGCTCATGTGTTTTGGTTAACTTTTATGAAGGTTTGCAGAATCTTATAGGATAGGTATCGATTTATTGCATTACTGAGAGTTACATATTCTCTCTATAAGCCCATTACTGACATCCATATATGAAAGACAGCAGTCATCTTTATACCAGATCTCTAAAGTTTTAAGTAATTTTTATTAAATTCCTAGAGAATGGCACAGTTTAGGCATACTAAGGACTAAATAATACCTTGTTAAAATGCATTCTCATTACCTCTGTATGCAGGAATCTATGGCACTGATTTAGTATGAGAGAATGTTTGTTAAAGGATGTTGGAAAATGTTTATTATGTAAAATCATCATCTTTAACCCACAATATATCTGATAAAGTCTACTCAATACCTTAATGCTTCAATGTTGATAATTCTTCGAAAAACGCAGAGGTGTTGAGTTTTACGTTTGAGCCAACTGAGTACCAAGCAGAGGTAGCATGTGTGGGAGTTCAGGGTGCTCTGCACAGGGGCAGATGATCTTTAGACTTTTATAGGTCATGATATTGGTGATTCGAGGTAAACCTATATAGGTATCATGAACCTAAATACCCTAAGTCACATCAGGTACAAACAGAGAAATTAATTTTGATTATTTCTGACACGTGGAAAATGTGGGGTGTGAGGAGGTAGTTAGAGAGGTCAGGAGAGAGGTCTCACTACAAGCATGTGAAACTCAAATGCTAAAATACAAATTTTTAAAAACCACAGAATAGGTGGTTCAGAGAACTATGAGTAGCAGGATCTCCACATGTGTACTTTGCTTGGTTAGAGACCAAAACATAAAGATGTTGTCCCTGAGTAGAGCAAAGTGTAATACGATGTTTAAGCCACAAAATACATTTTTTTTTAGTTCACCTGAAGCACCTGAAAAGTCACTTTGGAGCTTTTCCCAGTAGTTTCCAATTAGAGTGACTGATCAGAAATGTTTAAAACCATGGGCTCCAGCTATAGGTGTCTGATGTGGTTTCCTGCCTACAAACAATGCGAGAGGGCAACCACAGAGTGTTGTGGATAGAAAACAAATGACAGCTTCCTCTCATCATCTAACCACACCTTCAGTTCTTCCCTGGCTCACTAAATCTGGATTAAATGATCTCTGGTAACCAAATGTAATCATTACATAGAGGAGAAAATGAATAGAAGCTCAGCATTTCTGAGCTGCCTCTTTGCTTGTCTCTTTGCTATATACTTTGTTAAGTTTAAAACAAAACTTATATAACTTTTGTTATATAACAAAACTTGTTATTAAAAAATAAACATTTTGTTATTGAAAACAAAACTCGTTATAACAAGTTTTTGTTATATAAAAGTATTCCATCTGGGGACACGTGGGTGGCTCAGCTGGGTAAGTGGCTCCCTATGGCCCAAGTCATGATCTGGGATCAACTCCCACATCAGACTCCTTACTTGGTAGGGAGCCTGCTTCTCCTTCTGCCTCTGCCTGCCTCTCTGCCTGCCTGTGCTCACTCTCTCTCTGACAAATAAATAAATAAAATCTAAAAAAAAAAAAAGTGACCCATCTAAAATTGACTTTTTTAAAAATTTAAATTCAATTAGCCAACATACTGTACATTATTAGTTTCAGATATAGTGTTTAATAATTTATCAGTTGCATGTACTACCCGGTGCTCATCACATCACCTGACTTAATGCCCATCACCCAGTTACCCCATCTCCCCACCCACCTCCAGCCAAGTTGACTTTTAAAAAAATTTCCTTTAAAATTACAAGACATGCAACAAATAATGTATACCTAATGCATATAAGCGATGCTCTCATTTCATGTGTTGTATCATTTACAAAGCTTATGTCATTTTTTCATTTCTAATATGTGTTTGAACCAAATTTGGTAACATTTAAAGAGATAGTCAAAAATATCATTCACTGCAGTCACCATATCATAGGATCCTTTCATTAGCTGACAGTTTTGACAGATATTATTGATTTGGGCTGCAACTGCAGCTAACCAGAAGGGGACAATGTGACAGTTTTATGTAACAAAAGGCACAGTGTCATGTCAACTGAACTAAATGTTGTACAAAGTGACAGCAGGACAAAAAATCCTTTCAGACTTAATTTTCTGCTTCATTTTTTTTTCTACCATCAATACATAAGCCAGTGCAGTAGGTGACACAAATTAGCAGGATGGAGCAAAAGGTCTATCCCTGCCTCTGTGGCTATACTTGACTTCTTCCACCACAGAGTGGCAATTATTTTTCAGGTGAATGAACAAGAAGAGCAGCTTATAGTAATCAAACTACCCCTATAGGAGAAAATATATCCCTTATCAAGATGCTTTATATATTTCACCTAGGTGGCTTTTGGGGAAAGATGAAAGTAAAAAGTCCCCATCTGCTAGGTCATGCCTACAAGACACATTCTGTCAAGTCTTAAAAGCAACAACAGCTTTGCCTGTGGGATACCTATAATTATTATGCGGAACAGCCCAATGCCTGCTGTAGTTCATTGTTCTGCTAACACAAGACCGAATGAGAACAGTGGCTCCAGGCTGTGAGTGGATAAAGTGCAACTCTTCGATTTTGCTCTTCTAAGGATCCTGCATTGTGTGGAGTCCATGAGTGACATCTTTGGCTTTCCTTGGGGCTCAGCAGATTGAATCAGTCATGCTGAGTTAAACAATGTGTGGGGGATATAACCTTAGCAGTGCCTGTCATTTTTTCCTCCTAATTCAATCTACATTTAATCAATGAAAGTAATTTCTTGTTTGTTTAAGTTTTATATCCAATGGATCTTGAGGATTTTGAAGTAGTACACCATCACCTTGACCTTCTTTGCCTTTTGAACTTCAACTACTACGTCAAAATTGGGATCCACAAAAATGGTAGGCAGAAACAGTACCCTGCTGCTAACCCTTCTATGATTTTCCTGATTTGTGCTTTTAATGAAGTTTTGAGATGAAGTCATCTAAATGATAAGTTGGAGAAAATATTTTAAAAAGAAAAAAAAAAGTAGGGACAACAGCCAAGAATGGCGTAATTTAAATTTCTAGAATACTGACATAGATATGCAAACTTGAAATAATACTTTAGGAGAAAAAATTATTTTGTCAAGTTATCTGTTGTTCATTTTGTGTTAATGATAGCCTAAAATCAGTTTTAGGCTATCACCATTATTGTGAATAGCCTAGTAGAAACCTACACAAGTTCAAGGTCTTTATTGATTGGTTTCACTGGTCTTAATTAAAATTTGTCATCCTTTCCACTCATAGTGATTAAATAAGTCTGAAAGAGCTTGACACTGAGTCTCTGACTTTTTGTGAGTTTGCAGAAAAGTGCTGACCTAAACATTTTATTACCTGTCAGTTGTCAGACCAGAAAGCAACTAGAGGATAAAGTTTTAAGGAAATGGATTTACTTGAACATACACAATTAATTAAATGCCACAATAAAGAAGAGCAGTTACCATGGTATTAAAAATAGAGGAAAAGTTTTTAGGATTTTTGTTTTCTTTCAAGATTATTATTGCTGAGATGTCAAATAAGGGGGAAAAAACTACACAAAAAATGTAAGAGAAAGTCAGGTATATGGGGGTAATATTATAGTGATATCAAGGACTGATTTGAAATAGATCTGGAAAGCTTTGGCATTTATGATTTCTTAAGAGAAAGAAAACTTCTGATATTAAGAGAAAGAAACCCTCTGATAAAAAAATGTTGGGTTGATACATTTTCAAAGAATAAACTAGGTTTTATTTTTAAAATAACCTTGGGAAAATCTGGAATATTAGAAGCTTGGGCTTAAGTTTCAAAAAATAATTTCAACATGTGATTTTCTAGTGCTGCTCCATGAGTCTAAGGGAAAATAATTTAAGAGATTTTGGTCATAGTTGGATTTTTAAAAGTTGCATAAAATTTGACTAAACATTTCATCTGAATGGCATCTAAATGAATGAATTACACCGCCCTTACCCGGGGCCGGGGTGAGTAATCCGCTCGGGTTTGCTTTCAGGAGCTTTTGTTCCCTGAGCGCTTTCCGTAGAGTTCCGGAGGACGGGAATGAAAATGGCGGCCTCCTGGTCTCCGGCCTGGAGGAGCCGAGAGCCCAGGGCCCCACTCCTCAGTGCGCCCTCAGAGAACAGCGCCCAGTCACTCCCGTCTGCCTGACCTCCGGCCCCGCTCCGAGCTCACCGAGCCTGCGACCGGTAAATAAATGAATGAATTTATTTAAGAAGATAATGTTTGTTTGGTTTTTCTTCATTCTTTGGTTCTCTCATTTGGCAGTCATTGACCTCCTGCAGGGCACTGAGCATTGTGGATAAACGCTAAGACTGTTTCTGACCTTAAGGAGCTCATAGTCTACTTCAACTATGTTGGATATACTTTTTCATTCAAAGAAATAAATTTTCCCCCTTGAGAAATGCTTTAAGATTTGGGGCTAAATTTTGCCAAAGGCTGCATGAATTCTTTCTACCGCCCAGGCTCACAGGACAAGCTCCATATGCAAAGAAAGACCTGCTATCTGAAACCCAACCTCATTTGCTGCATCTGGAGCCTCCTCATATGATAAAGGTCTGTAAGACTAGAGTGAAGTATAAGCAGAGACACAATGTATTCAAAATCAAAGTAACAGAAGTCCAGGGCCATATACAAAGTCCAAAGGAAAAGTCAGTGGGATCGTTCAGAAGTATACTACAGCAAGGTAGCTATACCTCACTATAAAGATGGGCATTCTAAAACTGGAAGTAATGGTCGGTGAGGCAGGGTGAGTGTATGGAAACGGATCTGAGGATGATTGTGGCAACCATGTGCTATTTAAAATATGCTTTTATGTGCCTGTCAGGAAAAGGTAAATATCAAAAGCCATCCCACTGGTGTAGGATTTAGCACCTACCTCACCGGCTAATTCCTTTCTTGCCCTTCAATTTTCTTCTACGTTAAAATCCTGACTCTTCCCGGAAAGTCTCTCCATTCTTGGTTGTGAACCCTTTTGCAGATTCAGTCATGTCCAAGTTCAAGAGATAAATGTTTCATCCCATGTTTTAGAACTGATAATGAACTGAGAAGATTTGTGGTTCTGTCTTAGCTCAGCTCTCTCATGTCAGACTGGGCACTTATGTCAATTAACATTGTCAAGCTTTTTGTTACTTTTCAGTCAATTAAATACTTACAGACTTTTCTTTGTAGGTGTGCATGCATGTGGATGTGTATGTATGTGAGTGTGTGTGTCCCCTTTGTTCAATATTAAAGGTGACAACATCATGAATGAGTGAACTGTTAACAACTGATAGACTAAAACTTACACATTGCTATTTAATCCAAAGTAATAAAATGAATCAAAATTGCGTTTATACATCTCAAGTATAAAGGTATGTCATTTTAAAAAAGCATATCACTTACAAGTTCAAAACAATTCTTTCAGTAATGACTGTTCTATTATCCAGAAGTTCAAATTAATTTAGAAAAAAATCTGGGTAACTGATTCTGATTATATTTGATTTTGGGCTCTTCACTTTTTAAAAACTATCTGGGAAGCATAGTTGGTTCTGATAGGTTGACTCCTCTGGAGGCAGAGATGAAAGATGCAGTAGCATAGATTATCAATCAGTTCACTCAGATGGATCATGAGCAAATTGGAGCCTTAAGTTTCCTCAACAGGATGTATTACTGACTTCTCTGAGTGGATATAATTGTAAAGTGAACCCCTTATATGACCTTGGTACCTGAACCAATCAGCATTGTTATTTTCACCGATCCAAAGCACTTCGGTGTTGAAGTAAGAATGGGTTTACGAAATACAGCTGGTTATTGACCCCAGGTGGGTGGCTTCTCTTGTTTTCAGACAGATTGTTGGTTGGCCCTAGTTTCTTCCATATTCCAACTTGCAACAGGGAGTTTCAAGACTAATCAGAAAGTACTCCATGAGAATCAAAATCTGAGGACTATATTCATTGGTAAAGAAAATAATAGATAAAAAATCTGTTAGATAAAAGTAAATTAATTTTTACCATTAGTAACAGATTGAGCTTCTAGGTAGTCCTCCTCAAAGATAGTAAAGTAGGGTAGGAGTGAGAAATTTATATGATAATTTGAATCATCTTCTTGCTATACACTCATTCATTTATTCATTACATCATTGATCACCTACTTGTCTCTAGGCACTCTACTTATTGACAGAAATGCAATCATAAATAGGGATAATTCCTGCCCTTAAAAAAAAAAAAACCTCAAATTATTAAAATAATGATACTGGTGGTACTCTTAAAAATACCATGGATTCTTTTTACTTTCAGAATATGAATTTTGGCATCTATACAATGTAAATATTTAAAATAAAACAGCTAAAAAGAATTAGAAAATAGCTCTAAATCCCAACACTATTAGGGTTTGGGTGAGCATTATACCACACATCTGTATCCACAGTTATATATATCTTTATTAAGATACGTTTGGGGCACCAGGGTGACTCAGTCAATTAAGAGGCTGCCTTTGGCTCAGGTCATGATCCCAGGGTTCTGGGATCGAGCCCCACTTTGGGCTCCCTGCTCAGTGGGCAACCTGCTTCTCCCTCTCCCTCTCCACTACTTTTGCTTTCTTTCTCCCTCTCTCAAATAAATAAATAAAATCATAAAAAATAATAAAAGGACTTATTAAAAAAGATATATTTAGGGAATATAAAAGTGACTTCTTGGTAAATCATAAATACACAGAAATAAAGAGCAGACTTCTAAGTAACTAATGGATCCAAAAATATATCATTAAGGGAGTTAGAGAATTCCATGTGATGAATGAAAATGAAAACAGAATGTAGCAAAACTTACGGAATGCAATTCAAGCAGTACTCAGAGGAGTTTATATTTGCAAACGACCTACATTAAAAAAGAAAGATCTCAATTAATAACATACACTTCCACCTTAAGGAGCTAGATAAAAAAATACCAAATAAGCCAAGGCAAGCAAAAAGAAGAACCAAAAGATTTGGGTGGCACTAAGTGAACTAGGCAATAGAAAGGTAATAGAGAAAGATCAAAGAAATGCAAAGGTGGTTCTTAGAAAATATCAACATAATTGAAAAACTTGTAGCTGGACTGATCAAGAAAAAAGAGAAAAGGCTAAAATCATTCAAATCAGAAGTGAAAGAGGAACCATCATTATTGACAGTACATAAATAAAAGGATTTTAAGAGAACATTTTGAACAGCTGCTTGCCAACAAATTAATTAAATAACTTAGATGAAATGGGGAAAGAATCTAGATAGACACACACTACTGCAGTTCACTAAAATTAAAATAAATAAATAAAAAGAAAATATGAAAAGACCTATAACCAGAGAGAGAGAGAGAGAGAGAGGAGTATTGAATTAGTAATTTGAAACTTGGCAGTAGAAAAGCCCAGACCCACATGCCTTCATTGATATATTCTACAAAATATTTAAAGAATAAATAATTCCAATCCAATCATTCTCAAATCTATCCAAGCAATAGTAGAGGATGGAATACTTCCGAACTCATTCTATGAGGCCAACGTCACCTTGATTCTGTAATCAGACAAAGATATCACAAGAAAACTTCAGATCGATGCCTCTTAAAAATGTATGTCTAAAAATCCTCAACAAGGGGCGCCTGGGTGGCTCAGTGGATTAAGCCGCTGCCTTCGGCTCAGGTCATGATCTCAGTGTCCTGGGATCGAGCCCCGCATCGGGCTCTTTGCTCAGCGGGAGCCTGCTTCTCTCTCTCTCTCTCTCCCTGACTCTCCGCCGACTTGTGATCTCTCTGTCAAATAAATAAATAAAATCTTTTAAAAAAAAAAAATAAATAAAAAATAAAAATCCTCAACAAGATATTAATAAACCTAAATAATCAACATGTAAAAAGGAGTCCACACTGTGACCAATAATCTATGCCAAGAATTGCAAAGTAGTGAAGATATGAAAGATGGAATTAATACTTGGAGTTTTCCCTTCTGGTTAAT
This sequence comes from Mustela lutreola, assembly GCF_030435805.1. Classification (NCBI taxonomy): domain Eukaryota; kingdom Metazoa; phylum Chordata; class Mammalia; order Carnivora; family Mustelidae; genus Mustela; species Mustela lutreola. Next base: position 37,920,944 of record NC_081294.1, read on the forward strand.
TCACAAAGCACATGAATAGAGATTGTGTATGCACAATGTAGTTGGACTACAACTCTATGAAGTTTTCTAGAATTTAGTACTCCTTTAAAATCCCATAAGTCCTAGAATGAAAGACCATTTAACTGGAGTCCTTATTATCTATGTGTGATTTAGAAATGCGTATCTTTATTTTCCTGTATGGTCTGTGGTTATTATGTAATCTGCGAGTTGAGACAAGAGTAAATTACTGGATTTATGTTATTTAAAAATATATTACCTTAGAGAAAACAGCTACATTTCTTCAGGTATTATGTATGTTGTTGGTAAGACATTGTAATATAAAAAATGGTATACAGTATACACATATTATACACATGTTCCAAATTCCTTCTTCCAGATTTGGAGTAACAAAATAAGCATATATATTACAAAGAAAATTGTTCCTCTAAGAAAGATACTGTGTGAACCTACTCCAGTCAAATGAAAATTGCTGCACTCTCAATTCTTTTTAATAATATTTGGAACCTCCCCCAATTGAGGAAATAGAATTTTAAGAACCAAGATGTTAATAATAGAAGCATCAAAATGTCTTTTTCACTTAATAGATTGGAAACATTCCAATCAGCTAAAACCTTTAGATGTCAAAACTTAAATCAAAATATGAAAGAGGGTATATACTTTATATTTAATGATAGTATAAAACCTATCCCACAAGCTTTCTATTTTAAACTTGACTTAAGAGGGACTCAGGTTTCCAATGTTGAGATTCAAAGTAGAGATTTAATTTTGAAGTTGTGAACAATTCTTAGTCATTAAAGCTGGAATTGTTTAAAGAAGCAAAATCCTCGTGAAACTCTGCTGTTTGCCCCTAAAATAAAGAGAAATATTTTGTTTTCACAAATGTATATCCGAAATTTTCAGCTCAATTCAATTTCTGTAACGAATAATAATCAGGAGACTTTTTCTAGTGAGTTCTTGAAGGGTGCAGTTTATTTCACAGTGTTGGTTTTCAATAACAAGTATCCATTGCTTCTCCCTAATTAAATATTTAGTGCTCTCAGTCAGACTATGAAATCTCATAACTGAATTTTGTATCATGTATCAACAGAATGAAGCCTCAACAGCTTATTTTTTACCTTCTGTTTCTACATGTCTTTCTAAAATTATGCTCAGCTGTTACAAAAACTAGGTATGAACATGTCATGGGGGGATTCCTAGTAAAAAGATATTTAGATTTAACCCCCAAATTATGCTCAAAAGTTCTATATGAAGGCTGTAGAAAATTTTATATTTAATTTATCATGCCCTTCCCATTTCTCCTTTTGTCCACTTCAACTACTCTCCACACTGCAGCTATACTGTTTTGTCTAACAGACCAGCCCAATTTTATCACTTTGCTGCTGACAAGCTTGCGTATTTCCCGATTAACCCATAGACTCCTTATCAGGGTGTGCTGGGCTCCTCAAGATCTTTTTCTTCTCCATTTTATTCTCCCCCTTCAGAGCTAAGCTCTAGCCATGATGAACTACTTACACTTTCTTAAAATTATGTATAACTCCTCTATTCCAGGATTTTCTTTTTCTCTCTCTCTTTTTTTTTTTAAAGATTTTATTTATTTACTTATTTGAGAGAGAGAGCACAAGCAGGGGGAGGAGCAGAAGGAGAGGTAGAAGCTCCCAAGGCAGCGAGCCGGATGAGGGACTCGATCCTAGGACCCTGGGATCATGACCTGAACCCAAGGCAGATGCTTAACTGAATGAGCCGCCCAGGTGCCCCATTCCAGGATTTTCTGCAGCTGACAAATACTTCCTGCAATAACTTTCATCCTCCTCTTGAACTAATTCCTATTTGTCACCCTCACTTAAAAAGCCCCCTCTTACCCCTTCATTTAGCGTGGCATCTCTTAAATAGCACTCATTCTTTGTCCTTTCTTTATTGAGTGCCTGCTATGTGCAAGGTACTGTCCTAAGTGCTGGGGGCTCAGCAGTGAACAATACAACACCCTTGCCCTTATGATTCTTGCATTCTGGAATAAAGTTTGACAATACCCTTAATATGATACTTATCTCTATCATATTCTAATTGTCCTGGTTCTAATTGTCCATATTATAATGTCCCCCCAGTAGATAATAAACTACTTGAAAATACAGGCTGTGTCTCATTTGTCATTTTTTCTTACAGCATTAATCTCAGTAACTAGCACATAGGGGCATTCATTAAATGTCATAAATGAACCAATGAATATCTCAAGGCTTCCCCACCCACACAATGAGATAACAGTCTTATGCAAAATTAGAAATACAAATCTCTAGTGGTAAGAAGGTTATGGCATTTTGAAGCAGTTTATCTTATCAGTGTAGAACTAGGTCAGAAAGTTATTCTGAAGCTAAAGCTACTATACCTCAAATCTGTCTTGGTATATATTAATAGCGGTAGTAGTAAAAACTAACAATATAATTAAAAATTATTAGACATTTATCATAGGTAAGCAACAAATGCTTGTTTTCTGTTTTTTTAAGATTTATCCATTTATTTTAGGGAGAGAGAGAGAGAGCGCAAGAGGGTGAGCATGAGCAGGGGGAGGGGCCGAGGGAGAGGAAGAGAGAGAGAGAAACGGAAGCTCTTGGAGTGTGGAGCCTGTCACAGGGCTTGATCTCATGACCCTGAGATTACGACCTGAGCTGAAATAAAGAGTCAGAGGCCACCCTGGCGCCTCAAGTAAGAGACAAATGTTTAAGATGCATGATTCTGTTGGTTACTGTGAGAACCCTAAGGGGTACACGATGATCTCCATTTTCTGTATAGATGGTAAAGCTGGGCCAATAGAAATCAAGTGACTTGCTTAAATTATATGTTAAGTAAGTGTTAGAGCTGATCAGCAAGCCTGACAGGGATTGCAGCCCCTGTAACTAATCTGATCAGATACTAGAGATGGAGACTCACAGTGAGTGATAAAATGTTTTCCAAGTTGCCAGCTGGGTGAATGAACCAACTGCATGCTTAATTTCTCCAGCTACACATGGGTATGGCATGGAAATTAAATGATACAACCAACTGAAAACATCTGGCAGAGTACTTCCCAAATAGTAAAATCCTCTATGTATAGCAATGTTGTGGATTATTAAACATACAAGTAATAGTTCCCATCGCAACATATCAGCTGTATTTCTCCTTGCATGAGACATCTGAATGTAATTGTTTAAAAATACATACTAAACTCTTAATAGTGAATTTCTTGAAAGAAGCAACCTTGTTTTGTCACTGCTTACTGCTTTTATCATCTTCCACCAGTACAAGCCTCTTACAGTGGCTTGTGCAAAGTAGCTGTTATTAAGTGCTTCTTGGAAGGGAGAAGTGAAACAAGTACAGATAGTTATTCAAACTAAGAATTCATCTAAGTCTACTATCAATGTACCTTAATTATTTACATAAATCGTGGAAAGAAGGGAAGTAGTAAAACTTACAGGAAATAACAACTCTTGCTAAATGATAATTATTTGTGCTCATATTCTAGTGCCGGTAAACTGGCAATGTATTCTGAAACAAATTATATCAATGCATGTCATGAAATATATCAAATGTAACATGACTAAAAAGCCACATCCTTTGAGCAGCTGCCTTTGGAAGTAGGTTAGTTAATAGTGTTATCTGTTGCACTTTTGGGGACAATCGCGTCACTGCCCAAAGAGTTATTTATTTTTATCCTTACCAAAACCAAGGGATGTAATTTCCAATAAAAAGTGTAGAGATCTAATTTTCATACTTTGTCAGAAAGTAGGACTTATACACAGTGAGTGCTCAGAGTGGACAAAACTAAAAGTTATCCCCACGTTAACAGAGTAAGCAGCCAGCACATTAGAAATATTGGTGGAGGCAAACAATGTCCATTGCAAGACTAGCTATTTATGTAAAGAATTTTTAAACAATTTAATACAGAGTGTGAAGTCTCTAATATTAGGAAGTTTCTATCCAAATACAAAGTATCATGAGACCAGGTTATCTTTACAGAAATAAATCAGGATCTCTTCAGTTTCTGTACATTCCCATTTCCTAGGGACTCTTGCCTCCTCATAATTTCTCGGAAAAGGAATTTTAAAATCAATACTTCTATTTGTATTTGGGTTTCTCATTGTCGATCATGCCCTATAACCAAATTTTTCATCCAGATTCAAGAAACCTCTCTCCAAAATGCTGTAGATACATATTTGGGACAGGCAAACCCAATTCCTGATATCACTGTCAATCTTCTGATGTACAGAGAACAGAGTTACTGTACTTTGCAGGAAGGATACAGGCAGCATTAATATTATAGAGAAGAAGGAAGTAGATAGTAAAAAGTAGGAAAAGCAGGGGCGCCTGCATGGCTCCGTCAGTTAAGCCTCTGCCTTCTGCTCAGGTCATGATCCCAGAGTCTCAGGATGGAGCTCTGCTCCAGACTGTCTGCTCAGCGGGAAGTGCTCTTCTCCCTCTGCCCGCCACCCCACTCTTGTGTGCATGCTCTCTCTCTCTCTCAAATAAATAAATAAAATCTTTTAAAAAATAAATAAAATAATAAAAAGTAGGAAATGCAAATAAAGTTAAGTGCCAAGAATGTTGAACTTGGTGGAAAATGATTGAGGTAAACAGGTAAAAAGTGGGTTCAATTGTGTGAGAATGAGAGCTGTGTACAGCAGATAGACATTTAAATATTTGCTGTTGAGAGAAGAAGTGGAGTTGCAAATAGGCTGTGTGAGAGAGGGTTCAGCCTAATAGGGAGAAACACTTTTGATGGTGATAGTTAGGAAATGCCCCAAATCGTAAAAAATATGCATGGATTTGGCAGGATGACAATACATCTAGAGGAGATTTGGAATAAATTTTAGTTTTGCTTTGCCATATTGAAATGGTGTTAGAACCATGAAATTTAAGGTGTTTATATATCTAGAAAAGTCTTAGATTAAGAAAAAGAATAGTATTAAACTGACAGACCTCTTGATGATATGAGTCAGTCAAAGTAATATCAAGAATATTAATAATATTAGTAATAATGCTGGTAACATTCTCGTAAATTGATTGGGAGCTTCTGGTAAGTCATTCAGAGGTAGTATAGATCTCCTAGGTCTTCTTACAATTAAGTACACATCTTTTAAAAAATCAAAATATATAAATAGTAGTGGCAGAGAGGTAATAGGAGGAACAAATGTGATCATATATGCATAAAGAACAAAATTGGTTAAATGATTTGAAAGAAAGTTTTTAAAAAATCATTTGAAAATATTCAGACAGATAAAGAATACTAGACTGTAAAGGTAGATTTGAAAACTTAAACAAATGAGTAAATTTCATAAAACAAACATACAGAAATTCCTGAAATGAAAAGAGCTGACAGCCCTAAAATTTAACAACTCAAAGATCTGGTCAAGGAGAAAGAATTAGTGAACTGCAAAATACTTCTCAACACATCAACATACGAAGAGCATGAATTCTAAAAGAAGAAAATAGAAAGAATGGAGCAGAATTAATAATGTTTTGGAGAAACATATCATGTCCAGAATGGCAAAATAAAACATATTTAGACTTAAGGCTCTGGACAGAGAAATGATAAAAACTTAAAGCAAAATGCAATTTTTTTTTTTTTTTTGAGAGAGTGTGAGAGTGCAGGGGGAGGAAAAGAGGGAGAGAGAAAGACAGTCCTCCCGCGGACTCCCAGCTAAGCTCAGAGCCCAATGTAGGTCTTGATCTCAGGACCCCAAGACCATGACCTGATCTGAAATCAAGAGTCAGACCCTTAACAGACTCAGCAACCCAGGTGCCCCCAAATATGAAACTGTTAATAATTTTAAGTATATAATTAATAATTTAAATAATGTAAATATATTATTTACCAAAGAATAATAATCAGATTGATAGCAGACTTATTAGCTTTGAGATCAGAGGCAATTGTATAATATCTTTCAATACAGCAGAGAAATAACCTTAAAACCAAGCTTATAAACCCAGTAACAGCATCATTCAATGGTGAGAGTAAGATAAATACATTTCCAACAAGCTAAGACTGTGAAAGTTTGCTACTTCATGACAGAGGATTCATTTTGGCCAAAATGAAATTAAAGCCCAAATGTAGGAGTAGGAGGAGTTGCAACAAATAATGGAGATCAAACAGTTGGCAAATATGTTGGTAAATCCAAAGACCTATCTGTTGAAATGTATGGCTATGTTAGAATGACAGAGAAATTAAAAACAAGGTCAAAATAAAATAGTCAAAAGAAAAGAAAAAGGTGTGGGAAGAAAGGGTGTGTTTGGTGTTTAAGGCCTTCTACAATGTTGATAACATTTAAGTAAAAAAAGAAAAAGTAAGTAAAAGGAGAAACCAGTGTTGGGGAATGTGTGAAAGTATAGATATTATTGGAATGTGTCAACATGCTTGAACACAGAAAGTAGGATCAGGTAGAGACCATTCCCTAGTATGTTTCTGAATACTGTGCCCTATTATGAGAAAGTTTATGGTATTTAAATGAGAATAATCATAGTTTGAGTAATATCTCCAATCAACGTGTGTACAAGGTTGGTCTCCTAGTAGACACAGCCCATGCCCTTATTCAAGTGCGGCACTTGTCTTATGATAGAAATATGAGAAGAACAGGTAAGAATGGGCTCCAGAAAGTGGAAATGCTTGGTTATTTTGTAAACATAATAACCAGTTATTTCTTGTAAGCCACAGACACACCCTTACTTCGCTTAACAAAAAATGCACTTTTTAAATTGATGACTTAGAACTTGCATAAAACAGAAAGCAAACTTATTATGGTAAATGCCTATAATTAGTCCACAAAGACAACATTTGCTGTCTAAAATAGGACTGAATACAGAAGCCCACGTATTTTCCCGAGGCAAAATTCTCCATTTTCACAATGAATTTTAACTTGAAAGAAAATAGTTCCTTTTGTGTGCAATTGCTTTTTCCTTTGTGGCAAATCCCTTCACCAGGTCTGATTGTTAGAAATGATACATGAAACACTCAGTACTACAACACCTTGAAAATAAGCATTCTTTATTGGGATTTAAAAGATGGAAAGGTAACACTTTGCCAGTGTTGAGAGTTCTGATTATAATCAAAATGAACAATAGATATTTAAGACATGGACCTAGGATTTTCATATATAAAAGGCTACATTAAATAAAATGTATGCCTGGATTACAATTTCCTCTAAACAGTGGGAAATGCTTTCAAGGTATAAGTTAATACAATGCGCTTGTGCGGTGTGGTGACCGTTTACCATGCTTGGGCTGAACAATGCCTGACTAACACGGCAGCCTTTCCTAGTCTGTCTGTCTGTCTGTCTCCCTAATGAAAGGCACCACTGGCCAAAATCGGGCAACTATCCTTTATCCCACCATTTCTCCTTTCCTTATTTTCAATCCTTTACTAAATCATTAGACACTTTATAATCCCATTCATTCAGATTCTTCTCATGGACCGATTCAGATTCTGTTTTACCCAGTTTGAATTTTGCACACTCTTCATTAATTCCAGCAATAGTTATTGGGGACTGTCTTAGTTCAAACTGCTGTAACAAAATACCATAAACTAAGTGGCGTTTACAGTTCACTTCTTAGGATTCTGGAGGTCGGAAATCTGAGATCGGGGAGCCAGCATGGTCAAGTTCTGATGAGAGCCCTCTTCCAGGGTGCACTGCCAGCTTCTGCAGGGAGCAGAGAGGAAGCAAGCAAGCTCTCTCCTGACTCTTAAAAGGCGCTAATCCCATTCACAGGGGTTTCACCCTCAGGACCTTATCTATTTCTAATTACCTCCCCAAAGGTTGTACCTCCTAATCCCTTAATACTGGGGGATAGGGTTTCTAATATCATTTTGGGGGGAATCCAGACATTCAGTCCATAACCGGGACATTTATTGTTCCAGATATAGGAGACACAGTATTGAGCAGAATAGACAAAATCCTTGCCTTCATGGAACTCTGTCATGGGACAAACACACAATACGTAAGAATTGTTGGTAAATATGTATAGTTCAGACAGTTACAAGTGATAAGAAGGAAAAGAAAGTACAGAAGAGAATGAGAGATTGTGGTATGCAACTTTATTTTAATGGAGGACAGGGAGATGGCTTTCCTGGGAGTTTGATATTTGGCTAAAGATCTGACAAAGTTCAGGGGCAAGCTGTGAGAGCTGGAGGGCGAGTGTTCTGGGCACCGAGAAAAGCAGGTGCCAATACCCTTGTAGCTCTTATGTTTAAATAAATTCTGAGACTTTCTATATCTCAAGAATAGCATATAAATACATTTTATACAATATTTGAAAGGTCCTTCAAGATGTGCTTCCTAGACCCAGCGTCTCTTCCCCCTGAGTATGCCTTATGCGCTAGTTCTTGGAAAGTGCCAGGCACTTGATCACCTCAATATTAATTGCCCCAGTTATTTCACCTTTTCATTTTTTACCCACTTCTGTGTCTGACTAGTTTTCATTTTTTTAGGTCCAAGTTTAAATGCCATCTTTTCAAAGAAGGCTTCCTAAAACATCCTGTTATTGGGGCTATGCAAATATTCACCACTGCCTAATCTCCCTAGAGAAGCTTCCTGATTCTTTCTTAATACAATCTATGTGTCTTTTCTTTTTTCTTTTTTCACTTTTTTATTCATCATTTTACCATCTGTCTCCATCCTTATAAAGAAATAGGAAGGCAGAGACCTCCTGCTTTGGTTTTCCTCCTTCTGGAATGGCCTTTTCCTAGGTCATCCCATATTTGTGCCTTGTTATTACGCGGTTCTCAGATCTAATGCCATCTCCTCAAAGATGAGCCTCCTCCAAAGCAGTTTTCTTTAATTAGCTGTTTCAGAAATAAAATGCCTTAAGAGACAGGCCTGTAACCTGAGTGTGAAGTGGCCTAGAGTAGACAATAAGGACAATGCAGAGATGTAGGAAAACCTTTTTTACTGGAGGGGAAAAAAAATCTATATGTGTATGTGTATGTCACATAGTTAATATCTGTAATGTATATAGATCTACTAAATTCATTAATGAGCAAATATTTCAGAGCAAAATCTGGCTGTGAAATTCAAAGAAAATTCAAAATTACAATATAAAAAGACACTAATTATTTTTTTAAAGAAAAAACAAATTTCAAACACAATATGTGGGGAGGAACTTGTGTTCTTGCTTTACCATTATATCTCTAGTCATGATATAAAATCTGACACCTGGCACTGCATGTGCGTTTGTGTGTAATTAGCTATCATTTGTTTCGAAGAAATTCCAGAACATGAGCTAGTTATTGAGTGTTGTGAGTATGTGGAGAAACAGATACTATTTTTAGGACTGGTGATTTGGGAATATCAAAATTGTGTGTGCCCTTAATCCAGCTTTTTTAACTTTAAGAATTTATCTTAAAACATACCAAATGTATATAACAGAGTGTTCATTTAAGCTCATTTTGTAACAGCAAATAATTTTAATAAGTAAATTCATATCAACTGAGAAATGGCTGATGCGATTCTTCTGAGAATCCCAATATAATTTTCATATTTTGCCCAAAGAGGAAGATGTCATATTTTTTCCTGTTTGAGCATCTCTGGGGTGAAAGTTTCTTGCTCAGTCTTGTTTCCTTACTAATCTTTTTTTTTTTTTTAAAGATTTTATTTATTTATTCGACAGAGAGAGATCATAAGTAGGCAGAGAGCAAGGCAGAGAGAGGAGGAAGCAGGCTCCCCGCTGAGCAGAGAGCCTGATGCAGGACTCGATCCCAGGACTCTGAGATCATGACCTGAGCCGAAGGCAGCGACTTAACCCACTGAGCCACCCAGGCGCCCCTCCTTACTAATCTTTTGATCCGTAAATTTTCTGCATACTTTGTAATAAGCTGATCCCTCTTTAATTTTTTTTCCATTACATTAAATTGGTTTTGATTATTTCAAGGTCTAGTAAGAATTATGATGATTCAGTCATAGTCAACAGATATTTATGAAAGCCCTCTATGTAGAAGGTGTTAGACTGAACAGTGATTCATACTATCTTGATAGAATATTTATATTTCTTCTTTTATGTACTCTAAGTGGTAAATAAATCTGAGTATTTTTATGAGGACAGTGAAATGTTTATAGTTTAGTGAAATTAAAGCTGTAAGAAGACCAGGGAGAAATTTACTTCCTTTTAGCAATGCCAGGCATTCTAGAAAACAAAACACTAAAATTGGTGAATTTCTAGTAGCCTGTTTCATCAGATATTTTCAAATCATTTGGAGCCCATTGGAGTATCTAAAACAACCTTCTATAATACTTTTCATTTATTACCATTATTGGCAATTCTCAACCAGGATGACTTTGCCCTCTAAGGGGCATTTGGCAAAGTCTGGAGACATTTTTTGGATTATCATGATTGGAGTGTTGGGTAAGATAGTCCTGGTTTCTAGTGGAGAGAAGGTCACAGATACCATTAAATATCCTGCAAGGCATACAACAACAAAAGACATGTGGATTCCTGAACATCAATAGTGCCAACATTGAAAACCTTGACTTGCATGGTTAATATAAATAGTCTGTCCTCTATGACTCTTCAAATAACCTAAGGAAGAAAAAATGGATATGCTGCACTGGATATTTTCGTACAGAATTAAACCAAGGAAATAGAATCATTATGTTATACATTTAATATCAAGTGTATAATATTCATTTAGTTTTTCCTTTGATTGGTAACAGTTCGATTAAATTACAATTGCAATCAGTTAAAACCATTAAGTGCAAACCTGGCTGGCTTCTCAAGTATCTAAGGATACACAGCTGGAATGAAAACAGATGGAAGGTGTAAATGAGAAGATTCAATTAACATTTTTCCTTCTAGTACATGTTTCACAAAGAAAACCCCCTGAGATTGAAAATGAGACCTTAATTCAAGAAATACAGTGCCTTTTTACCATGTTAAGAATAAAATCCTTTAACATCTTTTCATGTCATTTGGTGTTCAGACCAAATCTATGTCCTAAAGGTCAAGACACAAATATGATAACAAAGAAATTCTAAGCTTAGAGCTACAAAATTGCTGTACATTACACCACTAACCAATTTAGTGGCAGCCTCATTCTTTCAAGAGTCTTGCTCTACTCCTAATAGCATTATAATTGTTATTATAAGATTAGATTTGACACTTTGATGCCTAAGAATGAACTTAATAAAAAGCACACCATTTATTATAGTCCCAGCAATTATCTTGCTGTGTCTTCATCAACATTTAAAGGGATCAATGAAATGTAGTTAATCAGATCTGTTTGAAATATCTTTATTTTGAAAGTTTAATGCTTCTTTCAATGATGATTTAAAATAAACTAAAATTGAGTTTGGCCATTCATAAAGCTGAGATTGTTTTTCAAATGTCTCTTAGGGATAAACCAAGAACTGTAAAGAGATTAGCGGATGGACAGAGGAAAGGTTACGTATGTATTCACTTCAATTATTCCAACTGCTCAAAGTGTTGTAGATGCTTTCAGAGTAGAACATTGTAATTCTAAGTCCAGTATTTAGCAGGGCTCTTTCAGATTTTGAGGAAAAGATATATAGTCAACGTACTGTGGGGTGGCAATGGAAGGATATATGGGGATAGAAGAAAATAGAGACTCCTCAGCAGTAGCTTTGTCCCATACACAGACTAATCTAGTGTGGCACACCATTCTCATGAGCCAGCTTTCCTTTGTTGATGCTTTTACCTCCACTGTTATTTACTCCTACCATTTCCACCACTGTTTCTTTCTGAGAGCTTCTGCTTATGGGTTTCCATGCATCTTATCCCTTCTGTTCTGTTTTAATACAGACCACCTCTCCGTGTGATTCATATCTAGATTCCCCAATTAGAAGGTTCTGTCTAAGTTAGCAATTTATTAACCAGAAGAGAGAACTGCTGGCAGTCAGAGTTTTCAAGTTAGACTTTTACACAGGCAATTGATTCCTCATGTCCATTCCATAGGGATGGATTCCTAATCCTTAGGCCAGTTCCTAATCCGATGAGTTTTGCTTGGATTGCAGGTCAGTGGGCAGAGAGCATAGTAATGACATGGAGCATGAAGAATGACTGTAGGTAGCCTTCTTTCAGACACGAGCTGCACTCAGAGTTTCTTGGAGATCTCAGATTTATCCAGTTATCAATAACTGGGATCATTTATATTCCTAATATCATGGTTAGACATTTTATCTTGAAGAAATCAAATTTTACTGCAAATAAAATGTAAACAAGGTGGAATTAAAAAAAGGTATTGTAAATATTTGGTAAGTTGTTCATAAAGCAGTCAAAGGTAAACCTTCTCCCCAAAGTTGTGACAAGCCTCAACCAGAATACCATAAATGTTTCACTAAGCCCTCAAAAAAGAAGACAGCTTATAGCTTAGATGATCCAGGACAGAGAAATGAAAGTGTGTAAGCAGGGGCACCTAGGTGGCTCAGTGGCTCAGTGGCTCAGTGGGTTAAAGCCTCTGCTTTGGCTCAAGTCATGATCCCAGGGTCCTGGGATTGAGCCCTGCATCAGGCTCTCTGCTCAGGAGGGAGCCTGCTTCCTCCTCTCTCTCTGCCTGCCTCTCTGCCTATTTGTGATCTCTGACTGTCAAATAAATAAATAAAATCTTTGAAAAAAAAAAAGAAAAAAAAATGTGTAAGCAGTTGTAGGGATAGATCTTGATATAAGCAGGCAAACAAAGAAACAAAAATTCCTTTATTATGGAAAAATAATGACAGATAAGAGATTAAGGGATGATTTTCTCAGGGAAAAATAATGGATAATGACAAACAAGATGTTTTTAAAATGCAAAGACTAGGGACAGGGTTTACCAAATATCAGTATAACAGGACTATTTGGTGGCAAAATATATATTTGGCCAATAAATGATAAACATAAATAAAAACTGTTTGGACTTGATGCCATTGTAAAATGGCCCAAGATAAAAATACAAATGTCTGACAAAAGCATGAATAAATCTATGAAAAAAGTACATAATAGGTCATTTATACCCTTTTAGTTTTTCTGGGACATAAACTTTTCAAGGTGGTAATAAGATAGATAATCTTCAAGTCAACATTAAGTATTTTTTGCTGAATTCAAATAGACCACTGACTTAAAACGTCCATGTGACATTATTTGACATAGAGTTCCCTCTATTTTTTGTTTTAATACACAATTCATTTTCTTCAGAATGCCTGTTAAATTTGGAGAGATGTTAATATTTCATAAAATACTCTTCAGAAAATTCTTCTTTCTTCACTCTTTAGAAAATTGTACAGTAAAGTGTATACAGGCCAATTTTATGTATTGCAATATAAGGCTAGCCTTTACTTTGTATCACTATTAATTATACCAAAGTAAGTAAATCAATGACCTAACATGTATTCTAAATTTGTACTATAATATATGAAAATTAAATAACAAAGGCCATTTCCTTTTAAATTCAGACCAATTTCTCCTTTTTAATAACCTTGGAAAAATAATTCTATTTCCAAAATTGACAGAAAAGCAAACTTTAAAAAATTCTTTAAAAGACACAGGTGCCATGATGACTATATTGTATGTTAATTAATCTTAATTATTATAAACTAGAATTGAGAACAAAAATAATTGCTGAAAAATACAAAATATATCAACATTGTGGGTACTCTATAAAGAAAAATAGATAATAACTGACATCAAATCAACTTTTCCACGTTTAATTGAGGGACTAGTCCTTCAGAACTTAAAAGTGATCATTTTAAATGAGTTATTTGACATGTAATTTAAAAGTCTCAAATTATTCTGTTTATTAATCCCTGATTACCAAGCCTTCCTTACTAGCCAGGAAAAACCCTTAAATTTTGATATTTACTTGCAATAATTTATATAACAACTTATCACTTACACATGTTTAATTTTTTTCCATGATAACTGAATTATGCAAACACAATAACACTTATCTATAATGGGAAAACATTTAGAAGAGCCTCCATTTTTAAAAATGGCATATAATGAGTAAAAGCTCAAAACTTCATATGATAGGATACTGTTGATTCCCACATCAAATTTACCCAATCAGCACCCCAGTTGTGAGTTCAAGGGTCTATTAATCACTAACGTCTCCTCAGGTGATTTTGATGTTCACCAGAAGAAACCATCATTTGTTAGATAAGATGTTTAATGACTGGGAGACAAAGTCACAAAGTCACACTATATTATTTGGCAAACATATGAGTTAAGATAAAAAGTGCACAGGGTAAGGCAATTGCCAAGTAAAAGCCTGCACTCATGTGTATGTGTACACACATACACATATAATCTGAACTTTTTTTTTTTTTTAATCTGAACAATTCTTGTGCAAAAATATCAGCAGTGGTTCCTCTTGGTGACATGATTATGAGTGCTTTTTTGTTCCTTTTGCTTATATATAGACTTTAACTCTTCTACAGTAAATGTGTTATTTTATCATAAAAAGTTATTTTCAAAATAGAAGATGATCTTCTAAATGCAGTGGTTGGCCACTGGATACTGAGGGAAGTACAGACCAAGTGAGAAGGAGCAGAATCCTAAACCTTGATTGTACACTCTGATTAGAGCCATGACAACTGATGAGAATTGGAGCAAATTTAAAAAGATAAAATTTGTAGGACTTTGATGTTCACAGGCTGGTTTAAAATTGTTCATGAACTTACTTTTAAAAAACTTTTTAAGAACCAGTAGTAATAAATGGTGCTGTTGGAATAAAGTTAAAGCTGAATTTGTTAAAAAAAAAAAAAATGCATGGGAATGTCTTGCTCAGCAAGAGGCAGCAATCTTTAAGTCAGCCTTATAGGTGCAGAGAAGTCTGAGATGGGTTGTAGAAATCAGGTGATGCCCAGGCAGGCTCCTTGCAGGGCAGTGCGGTAATGAAGAGAGGAAGTTGGGGACTGTGGGCACTTAAGGGAGGTGGGAAGTGGACAGTGCTTCCAAGCCCAGCCCTCTACCCAGGACCTGCTGCTTTCCATTACCATTTACACCACAGAGGACAGATGGAAGTGGAAGGAGATGGTGCCCTTCTGGCAGAACTGCTCTTTTGAAGGATGCTAAACACCCTCAGTTGGAGAGAGGTAAAATCAGCCTCCTTGCCCACAGCCTGCAGTCTCTAACCAAGCATCAGAAAAGAAAAGTGAAGCTCATCTTAAACCAGCAACCTGATAACCATACGCCAGACTATTAATGCACCTGCTGGATCCTTCCTAGGTCACTGATATGTATTACCCACTAATGTCCCAATTCCCTATTTGGGTTTTTAACTATTTCGTCTTTACTGAGGTGTAACTGACATACAAAAGTGTAGAATATTTGAAGTGTACATAGTGATTATTTGATGAACCTATACATTGTGAAAGGATGTCCCACATCTGGTAATTAACGCATCCATCACCTGACATATTTATCTGGTGTGTGTGAGATAATTAAAGTTCTACTCTCCTAGTAAATTTGAATTAAACAATACAGTGTTAATTTTAGTCACCGTGTTTTACATTAGATCCCCAGACCTTATTCATTGTACAGCTGAGAGTGTACCCTTTTATCGACCTCTCCCTATTTTTCTCCTCCTGCCCCCGGCAACCATTTTTCTACTCTCTGTTTCTATGAGCTTGCCTTTTTTTTTTTTTTTTTTTAAGTATTTAAAATTTACTTGAGGTGGGGGGAGGGACAGAGCAAGAGAGAGAGTCTTAAGCAGATTCCATGCTTAGCATGGAGCCAGGCATGGGACAGTCTCACCACCCTGAGATCACAATCTGAGCTGAAACCAAGAGTCAGATGCTTAGCCCGCTGAGCCACCCAGGCACCCCAGAGTTTGCCGTTAAAAAAAAAAAAAAAAGATTCCAGATATAGGTTATCATGTGCAGTATCTGTCTTTGTCTGGGTTATTTCAGTTAGCATAATACTCTCAAGGCCCTTCCATGCTGTTGGAAATGGCAGGATTTCCTTCTTTCTCATGGCTAAATAATATGCCATGATAATATTATTATGCATTATTACATATAATGGGGTATTATTATTATCATTATTGATAGAATAATATTGCATATATCACATCTTTGCCCATTCATCCCCTGATGGATATTTCTGTTTTCTCCATGTCTTGGCTATATAATGCTGCAATGAACACGAGAGTGAAGATGTCTCTTTAAGATCCTATTTTCATTTCCCTCAGATATATAACCAGAAAAGGGGCCATCATGATTCTGTTTTTATTTTTAGGAGCCTCCATATTGGTATCCATAGTGGCTGTACCAATTTACATTCTCAGTATGTTTTTAATTTTAATGGCATCACTTTTACATTATATAATTTTTAGGGATACCAGTTCATTAACGTGTTGAATTCAAAACAAAAGGATAATACTTGTTGTGATTTCTATATGCATTATGATTGTTTTAATCAAATTATGTATTAGTTTCCTACAAGCTGCTGTTAAATACCATGCACTTAGTGGCTTAAAATACTACACATTTACTCTCATACTGTTCTAGAGGTCAGAAACCCAAAATGGTCTCACTGGGCTGAAACCAAGATGCTGTCACGGCTGTACTCTATCCAGAGTATCTAGAGGAGAACCAGTTTCCTTGGCTTTTC